>NC_067482.1:77689943-77849943 GCF_947179515.1 Apodemus sylvaticus
TGTATCTCAGTAGCAGAGCATTAGCATAACACCTACAAGGCCTAGTAGGGCGTACAAGATCTGGTCTGTCCCAAGTATTCCCTAACCCCCAAAACATACATCTGGCAAAAAAGACTGGTGATGTTTGCTCCCTTTCTTGGTCAAATAAAGCACAGGATACAAAACATCGATCAAATATGGCTGCTCACCTTCTACTGGGGAAGAGCAGTCAGGCCTTGCTTCTACCCTCCTGTGAAGACAAACTACTTCAGAGCAGTCAGATGTCACAGAGACAATGGCAAGAGATGCCGTCCAGGAAATACCAAGACTTCCATGTGCAATATACGATCATTCACTTCACCCTCATGGGGGGCGGGGGAGGGGACAGGGACAAGTGCTCCCCAGGGCTTACATCTGACAAGGTAACCCCAAGCAGTCGGGTGCCTCCCATACACAATCTGGATCTCCCTAAGCGCGGAAAAAAGCAGTCTAGCATAGAACCTGTAGTCTTGAATCTTAGCTAAACCACCCACCCACCACCATGCGACCACTGAGTCCCCACAGAGATGGATGGGGTGCCAAGCGCTCCAGAAGAAAAGCTGCCCAGACCTCAGGAAAGGAATGTAGAACACGAAGGCTCAGCCGGCCTTCCTTGGAACGACAGAATTTTTTCTCTGAAGGATTTCTTCCCGGGTGCTTCACCGCAGTCCATCCGGTACCATAAAACCCTCTCGTAACTGAAGACTACCAGTCTTCTATCAGGGATGAACGTTTGTCCTAAAGGAACGCACTGGCGCAGCGACCACCCAAGGTCACGCCCCGGAAACCAAGGGCAGGAGCTGCGCAGGAGTTATGGGGACGCCCAGCGAGGCAGGGTGCCACCGGGTCGCTAGTGCTCCCCACTGGCCCCCTAATTAGCACCAGAGGCATGCCCGCCACGCCCCAGGCCGAGCTTCCGGAAGGACGCCGGGGGGCCGCCGCGACCCACCTTCGCGTCTAGGGCCCCTCGTTCTCCAGTGCCCGACGCCTGGGCCGTGGCCTGGCTGCCCGCACTCGGACGGCCCGCAGCCTCTAAGCTTTAAGGACTGGGTGGAAGGCAGGGCTCAGGCCCCGTCGCCCGGACCTCGGAAGCCCTCTGACCCTATAGTCCCGCGCCATCTAGGTCACAGTACACCGAGAAGCCCCCCTTGGCCCCATCGGGAGGCCCCGGCCCATGCCTACCGCGCTGGAGAGCCGCAGCCCCACCACCCCCGACCCCGCCCCCGGCCGTGCAGTCCTTCCAGAAGCGACTCCCGCACCGACCCAGCCCCTGCGCCACTGAGACCCCTCCGAAGATGCGGTGGCGACCCTAGCCGCGCCTACAACGCACCTTGAGGGTCGGGTACTCCTGCACCTTCAGGGTCATGGACAGCTGGGCCGCCGACTCCTGCACCGCCATCTTGGGCCGGCCAAGCGGAGGAGGCGGGTACAGGGCACGCCGGATAGTGACGTGCTACGCGCGGGAGCAGGCGGAGCGGCTGTGTGTCTGCACCAATCGTGTCGCCGGGCCCCCTGAGCGGAAGAAGTCCAGAGCCAATCATCTTTCACGGGTTCGACCAATCGCCGGCAGCTCTAGAGAGCGGCTTCCTCATTGAATTGTCCGCTGGCGTAGGCCGCAGATGCGGATTTAGTAGAGCCGAGATCCCGACGCCCTGTACTCTCCGAGGGTTGGGGCTGGAACGGCTCACGTCGGGATCGCACCCCCCCCCCCACACACACACACACAAGCCTCCGAAGTCGCCTCCCGTAGGGGTCACAGGCCCTGCTTCAGCGCTCGATGGCCGTAATCTCTGGGTGGTCACTTAGGGGTGCGGTTTTTGCCATCCGGGAACTACTTTCCTTCGACTCCATTTTCGTAGATTAACAGCCCTGGAGTCCAGGAGCGGGCTTCTCAATAAAAGATAAAGAAATGTATACAATAGATAAGACAGGGAGGGGCCATCGAGCACCTGGGCTTTCCTGCTAGTAATAACATAAGGAACACTTGGGAACTGCGTTTTGAAAAAGTGATGAATCCTCGATTTGGGGTTCAAAGGCGCCTGAAGGTGTCCAGTCCCCGACTTACACTGGTAGTCAAGTAGGGATCCTGGAGCAATGGTAATGATCAGTTAACATGTTACTAATAAGAAACTAAGTAGCGTTAATCTTCCCGGGCCTCCAAGCAAAAGCAATTATCTGTGATGTAGGCTCCACCCCACAGCACAAGTCACAGGACCTGAGCTTCAGCCTGTCCCCTAAGGCAACGAAGACTTCTTAAACCACCTGAAAAACAGAATTGAAATAACTATCAACCAGGCCACACCTTGATTAAGATTGCTTAGTTACCAATCTCTTACCTCTATTTTAGTTCTTTCTCTGTTTTGAACTCAAGTCAGCCTTTGTTGGTAGCCAGACAATAGACTTGAGGGTCACTGAAACCCTTTATCTGAACTGAATGGCCACTTTTTTTTTTAATTGAACCTACCGCACCTTTGCATGATTTCTGCAGAAGCCAGAAGAGAGCATTAGATCCCCCAGAAACTGAAGTTACAAATTGTTGTTAGACAAGCACATGGGTGCTGGGTACTAAACATGAGTCCTCTACAGGGCCAGCAAGTGCTCTCAACCCATGAGCCATCTCTCCAGCCCCCCTCACCTGCTTTTAAAGTTAATGAAATTACATTTCATTCCTTAGGAAATGACTTCTGGCTGGGTGGTGGTGGCGCACACCTGTAATCCCAGCACTCAGAGGCAGAGGCAGGCAGATTTCTGAGTTCAAGGCCAGCCTGGTCTACAGAGTGAGTTCCAGGACAGCCAGGACTATACAGAGAAACCCCGTCTCAAAAAAAAACTAAACTAAACAAAACAAAACCAAAAAAAAAAAAAAAAAAAAAAAAGGAAATGACTTCTGGATCTTCTGCATTACGTTGTCTTTTGTATTTTACAGAACTTTATCTTTGTTTTGTTTTTCCTTAAGACTCTATCTTGGAACTCTCTATGTAGACCAGGCTGGCCTCAAACTCAACTATAGAGATTCTCCTGTTTCACGATCCTCTATGTCCCTTCCCAGATGGTACCATCTCCCCTGCAGGTTCCATGCCTCCCCCCATCCCCAGTTAGTCTTTAGTCTTAGAATTAGATGATGAAGAAATCAGTGACCCTGAGTCCTCTAGTCCATATTTGCACAGTGGAATTACATATTCCCCTCGGTGCCATCTTGTCTGACTCTATTATATGGTCACATTTATGTTCAGGACTGTAATATATGATGCACCATTGCCCCCTTAGAGGCAAACTTTGTGGCTTCCTGGATTCAAAACTAACCCAAAGAGAGAAACATATCTCTTCTCTGATGCTGTCAGGATGATATGCCTAGAGTTGTAGGAATGAATTTTTAGTCTGTTGATTTAAAGAATAAAAAGGCAGGAAAAGCAAGGCCTTAGCACTCAACCATGTTTTGTTGAAAGCTGAAACACATACACAAAGGCATGACAAAACACAAAAAGATGATGCTCTCCTCGCAGGGAGAAAACCAAAAGGTGGTGCCAGAGTCTGCCCAGATGGTAGGGAGATTTTATGTTTGGGGATGGGGTGAGTCCCCTCTATCCTTTGGTTGGTTTTGGCTCTGGCAGGGGATTGTATGAGAAGCTGATTGGTTCCCATCACAGGAGCTCTTCAGTGGGGCATTAAAAGTCTCACCCAACAGTCACCTCTGGAACAGTGGGAGTCAGGGAAAGCCCACCAAATCTTTGTCTTAAAAAGGGAGAACCAGGAAGTCAACTATCTTAAATATTACGTGAAATCATCTTAAGTAAAAAGCACATTGATCTAATTAGAGCCTCTTCCCCAGGCTCTAATTCCAACCTGGGATCTGTCAGATTCCTGGTTGCTTATCTGTATACAAAGCAATCATGCTTTAGAGCCATTGAACTTAATAGGGAGTGTTCAGCAACAGTGGAGTAACAGTTTGTACACTGAAGCTGTAGACCTTACATAATCTGTTCAGATCCTTCGCTTTAGAATGGTGATTCTCAACCTTCCTGATGCCAAGACACTTTAATACAGCTCCTCGTGTTGTGGTCATGCCCAACCATAAAACTATTTTGTTGCTAACTGTAACTGTAACTAATTAACTCTAACTCTAACTGATAGCTGTAATGTTGCTACTGTTATGAATTGCAATGTAAATATATGATATGCAGGATATCTGGTAGGCAATCCCCAAAGAGGTTGCAACCCATCGATTGAGAATCACTGCTTTAGAGTTTCTTGTACTTGAAGATAAAACTGATTTGGAACTGTTTTTATCTGGGTGACAAAATGTTTAAGGGGGGAAAACCTTAAAGTGAAGGAAAGATTTAGTTTGGCCCATGGTTTGCAAAGGTTTCAATCTATGGCTGTGTCCACCTGGCTCCTCTGCTTCTGGGATTCTGTGTGGTGAAGTAAAGTGTCTCTTTGTGGCTGTCTAGAGGCTCAGAGACTGAGAAACAAGAACCCTCACCTGTAATACATTCAAGAAACTAAAAAAAGATGAGCAGGTTTTTGTTTGTTTTGTTTTGTTTTTGATTTTGCAGAAATGGTGGACATCAGCTTGGAGAAAAGGAAAAGATGGCTGGTGCCCTTGTTTGACATGAGATAGTGTTGTTGTGTTTTGTTTTGTTTCGTTTTTTTAAAAGTCTCTGATCATGAAAACTTCCTGCGTCTTATTCCCATAGGCTGGTACACCAGAGAGTTATAATCTTCCCACTTGTCTACCATAGCCCCTTCTCCAAATATGTATCCTATGATTCAGGCACAAGGCTTCACCTAAGGAGTATACTGGGGCTTCAGGAGCTTCCGGTGATTATGATCCTGGGATCTGTCACGTCAGAGACGGCCTGTGGCCTTTCAACCCTAGGATAGGCTGAGGGCACGTAGACAAGCAGGGCCAGCTGCAGCTGGGGAAGGCCTAATGCCTGCAGCTGGCCATCCTGTGACTCTCTGATGACCTTCGAGTGCACCTAATACTAAATAGACTATAAAGAATTGTTTCTTACAGAAGCCAAGAGATCAAGAGAAGAAAGGTTCGGAGACTAAGATTGTTCTTTAAAAGCATAGTCTCCGTACCCTACTTCCTTCAACTAAACTCTGCCTCCTAATTACTCACTCGGGGCTTATGTTTAATATCCTCAGGATCCAATTTTTTCTCAACAGAGCCACCAGCAAAAACCAGGTCTTCAATACATGAACCTTTAAGTGGGGCAGGGTACTTCATAGGCAAATAGTAGAATTCTGCCTCTGCCCCCTGAAGACTTACATCCATTTCACAGTGAATTTGACCTATCACTAGGTCAAATGGCCCCAACGTTGCTTAAAAGTCCAAAGTCTTCTGTAAGCGTCAAAGCAAACTCTTAGCTATGACCTCCTGGGTAAAACCAAACCAAGTTGCATGTTTTCAACATACAATGGCCCAGGGTAAACAGTGGCTAAATCACACCTAGGACACAAAGAATCTGGTACTCAGTCCTTCAGTCTGGGTGCCTCAACAACTGTAGTAGTCCCAGAATAATTGTCCCTCACTGGAAGGCGATGATCAGTAGTCACTCAGTCCATAATACAGGAAGCCTTGGGAGTCTTAATCTGGTGCTGGGTGCCTAAAAGCTCTGGAGTGCCACTAGTCCCTGTCCCACAATAAAAGCCCGGAGACTCTGGTTTTCTTGTTAATGAAGGAACTAGCAGCAGAAACAATGGGCAAATCAGCTTGGCAGCAAGAAGGCAGAATACGCTTCCTTCTGAAATAACTGCTTTTTGAAAAAAAAAAAAAAATCAGGGCTCCTACCAGAAGGTGCCACCCATATCAAATAAAGGCAATTGGTGAATATAAATTGTGGCAAGTTGACATTAAACCCATTTATAATAAGTTTCATTCCAAAACAGAGGAATAAAGAGGACAGAAAGGAGGCAGAGACCAGAACAAGGCAGGCGCGCAGCTCCATGCTCCATGTTTCAGAAGGTGTGGAAGTACATCAGGGAGTCAGTCCTTCCCTGTGAATGCAGGGTTATAGCCCTGAGGATGGCTTCTGTCTTCAGCTTGCTTTTCTCATCGGCACCTCCAACATGGGGGGTGGGGGGTTCTATTGCTCACAGCTTAATACAGCACTCTTGTTAAGTCTCACACCAAGGACAAAGGGCTGAGGTGCCTATTTAACATATCAAAGCAGACCTGGCTACCAGCCAGGTTCTCCCAGCATCCCTCAGTCCCTACCTCTTACAGGGCATGGCTGCCAAATCCTTTAAACTCTCCAGCTCGGGCTGGCTGCTCTTCTCTATATAATCCATCCATTTTGGTTATCTGTCCCTTTGGCACCCTTGCTCTCTTGGCTGCTGCATATGGTTCCCTTTCTCCACTCTCTCTCCCCCTCCCTATGTCCCCACATGGTCACGTCCACTCTGGACTCTCTCAAATGTCCCTGCCTCTGGCTATGCTCCCTGCCTTTTTTGTTTTTGAGTTTTTGTTTTTGTTTTTGGAGACAGGGTGTCTCTGTGTAGTCCTGGCTGTCCTGGAACTCACGTTGTAGACAAGGCTGGCCTCGAACTCAGAAATCCACTTGCCTCTGCCTCCCAAGTGCTGGGATTAAAGGCATACACCACCACCACCACCACCACCACCACCCAGTCCCTTTTATCTACAATAAACGCTTTCCTCCAACAGACCTAGGAGCAGCCAAGTCCTTTCCTTGAATTCAACCTTATTATGGGCTGCTTGTAGGATGACAGAACACATTACCTGGTATCCCAGACCTTCCTCTGATGTGTAAGTGGACCATGTCTGCAGTGACTTCCAAATGCCTGGTTGGCTAAATCTTGGGATAAATAGGTGGCTCTGTTCAAGCAAGAAAATGTCTTTCAGAGGCACTTTCCCTTTCCACCCTTAGGCTTGTGCTGGGAGGGGTCTGGTTAATTTCTGAGAAAGGCATCTTTTCCACTGTCCTAATGTAAGGCACTTGTCTTCTTTGTGAAGGTCCTGTTCTTAGCAACCACACTCACCCTGGGCATGAAAACTTTAAATAAGCACCCTTTCTGTCCAAACTGAAAGTTTCAGAAGCCAGTTTTTTTTTGCTTTTTGCTCTCAATTATCACAATAAAGCTGATTAAAAGGAGCCAACAATCGTCACACCACCGGCTAAATTGCTAAGCTGCCTTGATATTTTCTCTGCTAATTAGTCTGCCATCTTGAACTCAGACTTACAGAAAGTCTGAGAGCATAGGCAAAACGCAGTCAGGTTCTTTGCCTCTGGTTGTCACCTAGTCCAATTCAAAATAGCAGTCTTGTTTCCATATGAAACTTGACGAGCACAATCTTTATTATCTGTAGTCCTATCCGTGTGTGGTTCTCGCAGCTCACCCCAGGGCTACACATTTACTTCTACTCATTGCATTCTGGGTTTTCCAAAAGGCTCCTGAACGACATAGATGGGTTTAATCATAACAATGATCCCACTTCCCCCCCAGAACTATTTTTATAATTTATTTAATGTGCATTGATGTTTTTCCAGTATCTATGTCTGTGTGAGGGTGTATTAGTCAGGGTTCTCTAGAGTCACAGAACTTATGAATGGTCTTTATATAGTAAGGGAATTTAATATGATGACTTATAGTCTAGTCCAGCTATAATGGTCAGCTATGAATGGGAAGTCCAAGGATCTAGTAGTTGCTCAGCCCCACAAGACTAGTAGATTCCAACAGATGTGCTAGCAAGTAAATGCAAGCAGACAAAGAAGAGCGAATCTTCCTTCTTCCAATGTCCTTATGTAGGTCTCCAGCAGGTGTGGCCCAGATTAAAGGTGTGTGCTACAACTGGATCCAGGACTTGTTTTGTCCCAGGCTGGCCTTGAACTCAGAGATCTCCTTGTGTTAGTCTCCAGGGATTCATAGCCACTATGCCTCAAGATCTCCATGCCAAGATCTATGTCAAAAACTTCTATCTCCCAGCCTCTAGATCTGGATCACAGGTGAGGCTTCCAATTCTGGATTGTAGTTCATTCCAGATATAGTTAAGTTGACAGCCAGGATTAGCCATTACAGAGGGTGTCCGATCCTGGAGTCACAGACAGTTGTGAGCTGCCGCGTGGGTGCTGAACCCAGGTCCTCTAGAAGAGCAGCCAATGCTGTTAACCCTGAGCCATCTCTCCAGCTCTCACTTCTTGATACTAACTTTCATTTTAGTCACTTTCCATTGTCCTGACAAAACACCTGAGAATAAAACATAAGGGAGGTAGGATTGATTTCAATTTAGGATTTCAGTCTGGTCAGTTAGCTCCATTGTTTCTGGGCCTTTTGATTGATGATCAGGGAGTATGTGGTGGAGTGAATTAGCTTCTCATAGCAGGCAGGAGGCAGAGAGAGCAAGAGAAGACTCAGAAGCCAAGCTGGATATGCTCCTCATAGGAGCCCCCCCCCCTCCCCAGTGATCCACATCCTTCAACTAAGCCTTACCCCGAAGAGCACCAAACAAGTCAAGTTAGTGCCTAATGACATAGTTGCCTGCCGGTTGATAGAATTAATTCTACTAGAGAGAATTAAGCTTTCAATTGTGAACCTTATTTGGGAGCACGTTCTTCATATGTTAGTCTTATTGGGTACTTTCCTGAGTGGTTTTTTTTTTTTTAATGCAAAGAAGTTGGTTAACTTGGGCCTTTTATTCTAAAGATGGACCCTATGCAAGTCCCAGCCCCAGGTGCTCATTGATTTTGCAAGAGGAATGCCATGCTGGGAATTTGGGTAGGTAGGCAGTAGTCTAGCCTCTGTGACTTGGAACCCCTTGGCCTCCACTACTGACTGGGTCCTACAGGAATGAGTTCAGAGGGACCTTGTGGCTTTGCGGCCACATAAATCTTTGAGGAAACCAAGCTGATGCATATTTATTATTTTTTGTGGCATATATTAAATGATGCCATTTCATTATGCCATTTTCATATATTCTGTAATATAATTTTGATCATATCCGTTTCTCATTACTCTCTTACCTCCTCCTACTGATTCTCTTTCTCTTCTCCATCAGTCCCCCTCTTCATGTCTGTGTTTTGCTTGTGACCCAATGAGTTCAATTAGACTTGCTTATGGAAACATGGGTGAGGGGTTATTTACAGGACCATGAGCAACTTACTAGTGGTGATACCACCCCAGCAGTGCCCATGGGGTCTGCTCCCTTGTGTCTTAGTCTTCCTTCCTTCCTTCCTTCCTTCCTTCCTTCCTTCCTTCCTTCCTTCCTTCCTTTCTTCCTTCCTTCCCCCCCCCCCCCCTCTCTCTCTCTCTCTCTCTCTCTCTCAAAAGATTTATTTATTTCATGTGTGAGTACATTGTTGCTATCTTCAGACACACCAGAAGAGGGTATTGGATCCCCATTACAGATGGTTGTGAGCCACCATGTGGTTGCTGGGAATTGAACTCAGGATCTCTGGAAGAGCAGTCTCTCAGTGCTCTTAATAGCTGAGTCATCTCTCCAACCCATAGTGTTTCTATTGCTGTGATAAAACACCATGATCAAAAGCAACCCAGGAAGGAAAGAGATTATTTCATTTTACATTTTATATTCTGTAATCCAGGATAGGAACCTGGAGGCAGGAGCTGATGTAGAGGCCTTGGAAGAGTACTGCTTAGTGGCTTGATCCTCATGGCTTGTGCAGCCTGCTTTATAGCTCCCGGGACCAACAGCCCAACGTGGAATCCCCACACAAAATGGGCTGAGCCTTCCCCTATCAATCACTAATTAATAAAATGCCCTACACAGAGGTGGAGACATGGTTCAGTGGTTAACAGCACTGGCTGCTCTTACAGAGACCAGGGTTCAATTCTCAGCACCCACATGGCAGCTCACAACTGTCTGTAATCCAGCACCAAGTAATTTGATGCCCTCCCACAGACATCTATGCAGAAAGAGATTAATTAGAAAGAAAAATAAGAAAACGCCCTACAGGTTTGTATACAGCCTGAGCTCATGCAGGGTTTTTCTCAGTTGGGGCTCCCTCCTCTCAGATGATTTCAGCTTGTGTCAGGTTGACATAAACCATCAGGCATAACTGACGTCTTGTCAACCTGACACACGTACATATCACTGTTAAGCCACACCTTTTCTTTCCTGTTCATCCCCAAGATCATACATTCTTATGGACAACACATATAAAACATTTTACAAACATAAGCGGTCTCACAGTCTTACAAATTCAAACACTTTTTAAAAGGTCTCTTAAGCTTAATCCAAAGTCTCTTTTAGAATCAAAAGTTTCTCAACTGTGGGCTCCTATAAAATAAAAAATAAGTTAAATATTTTATTTCAAGAAAGAAGTACAATCATACCAAAATAAAACAAAATTCCAACAGTATAAATCACTCTAACTCTAATGTCTGGGATTCACTTATGATTTTCTGGGCTCCTCAAAAGGACCTAGGTCACTTCTCCAGTTCCATGCTCTATAACACACTCGAAATACCTTCTAGGCTCAGGCTGGCTCTACTCCACAGCTGCTGTTCTTAGTAGTCATCCCATGGTACTGGAATCTTTAAAATCTTGGGGACTTCTGCTGTGGCTGGGCTGCATTTTCACCAATAGATTCTCCTGTGCTCTCTTCATGGTGCCAGACTTCAACTTCTCTTTATTATACCTTCAATCCTGGGGCTTCAACTACTGCTGAGGCTACACCTCTCCTGACCCTTCCTGGCGCCAAGACTCAGTTGCTTTTCATGACCCCTTCATGCCTTCAAAACCAGTACCATCAAGGTGACTCTTACTTATTATCATGTTCAGCTAACAGTGTGAGGTACAACCTTAGCCACTTATAGAAGACAGATTCTGTGTGCTGACTCTGAGGAAATGCTTCCCAGAAAATTTCATTTCTATGATGCTCTTTTCTTCTTAATCTCTGCTAATTTCTTACAACCAGCTAACCAGCAGCCATTGTTTAAAAAAAAAAAAAAAAAAGCAAAGGTTTTACTTTAATGTTTCTGGTCTCTTGTTAACCACAGCCAATTCTTCAGCTCCAGCTAACCAGAACCACAGATTCCAGACATGAATGCCCTAACAGTCTTTGCTTTCTTCAGAAATTTCACAAGCTAGGCCTCCATTGTTTGCACTGTGTCTTAGGAGTTTACTGCTGTGAACAGACACCACGACCAAGACAACTCTTCTAAGGACAATATTTAATTGGGACTGGCTTACAGGTTCAGAGGTTCAGTCCATTGTCATCCAGGCAGGCATGGTGGTGCAGGAGGAGCTGAGTTCTATATCTTCATTTGATGGCTGCTAGCAGAATACTGACTCCCAGGCAGCTAGGACTTGGGTATTAAGGCCCACTGCCACAGTGACACACCTATTCCAACAAAGCCATACCTACTCCAACAAAGCCACACCTACCCCAACAAAGCCACACCTACTCCAACAAGACCACACCTCCAAATGGTGCCACTCCCTGAGCCATGCATTACCAAACCATCACACACTGCTCTCAACATTCTTACCTTCCAAACTCCTACAGAACAGCCCACTGCGCTCTCAGCACTCAATGGCTTTTCTAGCCCAGAGTTCCAGAGTCCTTCCACAATCCCCCATCCTCCGCCACCTCCAAGCAAAATGGTCAGGTCTGTCACAGCAATACCTCACTCTTGGTACCAACTTGTCTTAGTTAGGGTTACTATTGCCATGATGAAACATGTGTCCAAAGGCAGCTTTGGGAGGAGAGAGCTTATTTCACGCTTAGTTCCATGTAACAGTTCATCATCAAAAGCATCGAAGGCAGGAACTCAGACAGAGCAGGAACCTGGAGGCAGGAGCTCATGCAGAGGCCATGGAGGGCGCTGGCTACTGGTTTAATCCTCACAGCTTGCTCAGCCTGTCCCACCAGCCCAGGCATAGCACCACTCATGATGGGCTGGGTCCTCCTTCATTAGCACTAATTAAGAAAAGACAATGGGATGTCCAGAGGAGTCCTGTGAAGGACCCAGTATTGATAGTGTGGCAGAAGCCAGAGGCCTCAGACTAATGACTCATTGCAATGACCATTTGCAAGGAAAGATGTGTGGACCCAGAGTATACTATATGACACACCATGAAACACTGTAGATTCCACAGAGAATTAAAAAAAAAGATTTATTTTATGTATGTGAGTATACTGTAGGTATCTTCAGACATCCCAGAAGAGGGCATTGGATCCCACCACATATGGCTGTGAGCCGCCATGTGGGTGCTGGGATTTGAACTCGGGACCTTTGGAAGAGCAGTCAGTGCTCTTCACTACTTTTGTTTTGCTTTGTGAGAAGTGTTGTAAGGATGAAGTTTAGATATAAAGGCCTGGGAGATGAATGGGGTTTCAGTGCATGATGTGAAATTCACAACGAATCAATACATTTCATTTTAATTAAAAAAATTGAAATACCCTGGGGCTGGTAAGATGGCTCCTTGGTTGAGAGGATCCAAGTTTAAGCCTCAGCACCCATGTGGCAGCTTACCATGGTCTGTAAGTCTAGTTCCAGGGATCAGACACCCTCACACAGAGACACATACAGCAAAACAACCAATGCACATAAAATAAAATGAATCATTTTAAAAATGTGTATGTACACATACACATATATATGTATTTGAAAATGCCCCTGAACTCATGGAGGCTCTCTCTCTCTCTCTCTCTCTTTCTCTTTCTTTCCTTCTTTCTCTCTCTCTTTCTTTTTATTTTTCTTTCTTTTTTCCCCCATCACCCTCTACCCTGAGACAGGGCAGTATAGACTGTGTACCTCGGCCATGCTGGAACTCTCCCTGCAGACCAGGCTATGCTCAAACTCAGAGGTCTGTGTGTGCCTTTACCACCCAGCTATGGAAGCATTTTCTTTTCTTTTTTTTTTTTTTTTAAGATTTATTTATTATTATGTGTAAGTACACTGTAGCTGTCTTCAGACACACCAGAAGAGGGCGTCAGATCTCACTGGGGATGGTTGTGAGCCACCATGTGGTTGCTGGCATTTGAACTCAGGACCTTTGGAAGAATAGTCAGTGCTCTTCCCCACTGAGCCATCTCACCTGCCCTGGAAGCATTTTCTTAACTGCAATTTCTCTTCTCAGATGACTTTAGCTTGTGCCAAGCTGACATAAAACCATCCTCCACGTCAGGCAGGTACCATCTCTTGAGTTATACCGTTTTCCAGCTTCAGGGCCTCCACTAACCCTGCAATTGCGCTGCGTCTCTCCCATCCAATAACTTTTACATCTCAGTTTCCTGTCCTGATCCTCTTTGAGGGAGAAGGCTGGATGAGGGGGAGACATGAATTCCCTCCCACTAACCAGGGGTCTTTCCAACAGCCAGTTGGTTTCTCCTGGAGTCCATCTGGAGTCACCTTGAGCCTCACTTAGCTCAAACTCAGGTGGAGTGGGAAGGGCACAGCTGTCACTTCTGAAATTCCTGTCTCCCCAAGGGCTTCAGGGTCTGCTGTGTGTGTGTGGGGGGGGGGGGGGGGGAGTTGCAATCTCAGAGTCACACAAAGGAATGACAGAAACTCACCATGGCAATTTCTCTGTTGTAAAAGGTCATGCCAGCACCTGAATGTGCTGGGTGCTTTCGTGGCCAGCTTGACCTCTGTCTTTTATCTCTCATGAAGTGGTAACTGTGTCTCATCTTATTGGTGGGATCTAAGCTTCACAACTGGACTCAACTGGCTAGTTGCATGAAGGGGAGAGAGAGAGGTTAGGAAATATGGGCCTTATCAGGCTAATTACCTTTGATAGAAAAAAACCAAACCAACCAAACAAGGAAAAAACAAAAACAAAAACAAATCGTCACACTGGATATGAACACCAGATGCATTTAGTATTTAGTATTTATTTATTTGTTTATTTGTTTATTTATTTATTTATTTTGGTTTTTTGGATTTGGTTTTTTTCGAGACAGGGTTTCTCTGTATAGGCCTGGCTGTCCTGGAACTCACTCTGTAGACCAGGCTCATACTCAGTTTCCTCAAACTCAGAAATCTGCCTGCCTTTGCCTGGGATTACAGGCGTGCGCCATCACCACCTGGATGCTTATTTATTTTTTAAGATTGTTTTATTTATACTATGTATACAGTGTTCTGCCTGCATGTACACCTGCATGCCAGGAGAGGGTGTCAGATCTCGTTATAGATGGTTATAAGCTACTGTATGGTTGCTGGGAATTGAACTCAGGACTTTTGGGAGAACAGCCAGTGCTCTTAACACCTGAGCCATCTCTCCAGCCCCTTATTTTTATTTTTTCATTTCTATTTTTTGCCCAACTCAGCACCTGACATGACACTACTCTGGTTCTTAGTTTAACCTTCTAAAGATCTTAAGTTTTAAGCTCTGAATGACTCAGCGTGGAGTAGCTGTCTATCTTACTAAAGGTCCTGTTAGAGGATGGGCTGTAGGGTATACAAGCCTTCTGGAAGCCCCTTCTGAGGAGAACCAACCAGAGAAGAGAGGCAGGGAGACCACTGTCAGCCTGGGAACTTGGTGTCACATGGTGCCTGGAATCTCAGCAGGTTCTCATTCATTTCAGAGTGTCTGGGACAGGCTCACTGCCAGTGCACAAAGAAGCAAATATGACAGCACTGGGTATCACAAAAAGAAAAGGAACTGCTGTGCATTTTTTGTTTTGTTCTTGGAACAGTGTCTTGCTTCAAACTCATTGTCCTCCTGGGAAAGACTTTATCACAAAGTGGACCTAGGAGTATGAACGGGCTTCTGTGCTTGTCCTTGCTTGGTTTCAAACTGTCCCTGAGTGGATTTTGCAAAACCAACTTAAGCGTTTTGTTATTCAAGGGATCTGTGTCCAGAGTGTTGTGAAATCAGGTCCCTGCTGATTTCATCAAGGCGATGAAACTTAGATGCAGCTGTCAGTCAGCTGCTTCCTCTCACCTACCCAGCCCTGAACGTGATGACAACGGGTTTACATCTTGTAAGTGCAGAGCCAAAGTCAGCACAGTGCAAAGCCAAAGTAAGCACAGCTGAGACATCAAAAAGTGAAGAAGGATCTGTCACCTGCAGCAGACCAGGAGAGCAGGGGTAATTTCCAAAGCAATGTTCTCCCTCAGCACAGGAAGCATGGGACTATATTTAGGGAGTCTATTCATACGGGGGTTGGACTAGTCCTAAGAATACATACTCAATTAAAGAGCACATTCTTAAGGGTCTGGGGGGAGTTGGAATGGAGAACGGATATAAATGAAATATGTTGTATAAATGTGTGAAATTCTCAAAGAGTAAATAAAAATATATTTCAAAAATGAAACGAAAGACTGGAGAGATGGCTCAGCAGTTAAGAGCACTGGCTGCTCTTCCAGAGGACGGAGCTCGATTCCTAGCACCGCACCCTCCTGGCATACATAACCATCTGCAACTCCAGCCCCAGGGATCTGACACCATTTTCTGGTCTCCTAGGGCACTCACTGCATGTACATGATGCACAGAACGTGAACACGAACATAAAAGTTTCAAAATGTATATTTAATAACAACAATATTAACACTGACAACAACAACCAAAAAAGGAATACATTCTGAGCATTCTTTGTTTAAGATAACTTAAGAAAAGATAGACTTGCTTAGCTCAAGGCCACGGGCCGATCAATCGCTGGGCATCATGATAACGAATGCCTTTAGACCAGGTACTACAGAGGCAGGGCAGGCATTATCTCTGATAGTCTGTGATGACTAACATTATGTTTTTTTTTTAATGATCATTTCCTTTATTATTTTTACTTTTTTAATATTTATTTGTTTATTTATTTATTTATTTATTTATTTATTATATGTAAGTTCACTGTAGCTGTTTTCACTCCAGAAGAGGGAGTCAGATTTCATTATGGATGGTTGTGAGCCATCATGTGGTTGCTGGGATTTGAACTCACTACCTTCGGAAGAGCAGTCAGTGCTCTTAACCACTGAGCCATCTCTCCAGCCCTAACATTATGTTTTAAGTTAAAATTACTGTGCTTTATAGATCTATAAAATGAAGAGTTGTGTGCACTTCTTTAATTTCAGCACTGGGGGGACATATGAAGGCAGATCTCTGTGAGTTTGAAGCCAGCCTGATCTACAGAGCAAGTTCCAGGATACCTAGGCCAACACAAAGAAACCCTGAATCAAACTAACCGAGGGGGATAGATATATACAACTAGCCGGAGACATGACTTAGTGATTAAGAGGACCAGCTGCTCCTCCAGGGGACCAGGGTTCAAGTCCCAGCACCCACATGCCAGTTCACAACTGTCCATAACTCTGGTTCCAGAGGATCCAAAAGCCTCACACAGATATATTCAGGCAAAACACAAATGCACATAAAATAAAAAATAAATTCTAAATTCCATGAGAGAGAGAGAGAGAGAGAGAGAGAGAGAGAGAGAGATCTATAAAACAAAGCTGGGTGGTGATGATGGTGCACACCTTTAATCCCAGCACTTGGGAGGCAGAGGCAGGCAGATCTCTGAGTTAGAGGCCAGCCTGGTCTGGAGAATAAGTTCCAGGACAGCCAGGGTTACACAGGTGAAACCCCAAGAGATCTATAAAACAAAAATACCTCTAACTTGCAAGCCCCACTTGTCCAAGAACAGATAATGTCCCAGAATACTGAGAGCTATTCTTGTAATTCTGCACGTATATGGTATACAAAACTGTTGTTCATGTAAGACATCAAACTGATTGCTTCCACTTCTGTAAACAAGCTTACTTAACCTGATTGCACGTAGAGAGGATACGACTTGATCACACACAGGCAAAAAGAGTATCAGGATGAATGCTTGACCCTGCTTGCATGGAGGTAGGAAGTAAGTAGACTTTTGAGTTTTCCTTTATAAGCCCCTGACTAATATAATTTGGTACTATACCTTGGGAATCTTGAAACGTGGGTGTAGACCTCCCACCAGTATCTAAATAAAGCCTCTTTAATAGGTATTATGGTCAGACTGGTAAATCTCTGAACGACCACAGACCTATAACAAGTGCAGGGCCAGCTTGATCTATATAATGAATTCTTGGCCAGCCAGCAGGTATATAGCGTGTGTGTGTGTGTGTGTGTGTGTGTGTGTGTGTGTGAGAGAGAGAGAGAGAGAGAGAGAGAGAGAGAGAGAGAGAGAGAGAGAGATGTATGTGTTTGTGTGTATATGTACATATATGTATATATGTATGCATATATGTATGTACATGTATGCATATATATGTATACATGTATGACAGGAATGCCTCTGGATAGGCATGCTCAGCTCACATCATAATGTTCTAGCTCAAAATAAAGGCACTGTGAAGGTGCAGTAATAGAGGCGTCTGCCTCATAACAGCTAACAGGTTTTTTTTTAATGTTGAATGTGGAGTATATAATGTATGGTGGAGGTCAGAGGATAACTTTTTGGACTTGATTTTTCTCCTTCCACCTTTATGTGGGGTCTGGGTATTGAACTCAAGTTTTCAGACTTGTTTGTCAGGAGCCTTTACCCAGCAAGTCATTTTGTCAGTTTCAGACTGGCTTTCTAAACTGAAGTTGCCCTTGTGGTTATTTCGAACCATGTGTCTTATCACAGGCAATGAACACCTGCCAATTCTAACTTAAAACTTAATTCTTGACTAAACCATACACTTCACATCAAATGGTAAGACTACAGAGCTGAGTGGTTTATTGGCAAGAAAATAACATGACTTGATTTTCCCTTGAAATTATTTGGTAATACAACCTATAATCAGCTTCTATGATTAGCTAGAGACTGAAACTACCCAAACCACATAATTGTTATTTTCACATCTGCTTATAAATGTCTCCTAGGAAATGGCTTCTGGTTAGCTCCAGGCTGGCAGTCCAGAGGCCCTTCCTTGGACGGCGAGAGGTGGGCAGGAAGGAGGCTCAGTAGAGTCCACCAGGGGTGGGTGCCTACATATAAACTTGCTTGGTTGCACCTGAGGTGGTGGTAGGCATCCTAAAGTTACAAAGCTAGGTAAAGACAAAGCTGTGTCTTGGATCCAGAAAGTCTATCTTAAGTTCACCTAGCAGAGGTCAGACAACTAGCTCTGGTGACCAAGAAGAGTAATGGAGAGATGCACCTCAGGATGTGTTTCTGTAGCCTGGGTACATGTTAGGGAACTAATGTAGTTTTTCTCACTTTGAGCAATTGAGCCAAGTAGATCATTAGAAAGAATGTTCCCCCAAATAATCACTAAAACCACCCATCTATGAGGCCACAATGAAAATGTTGCAGGATAAGTCTGGGTATCCTTGGTTGCAATGTCTCAGAAGATGCAAAGAGAGGTGGCCCTTTAACCATCCTGGTAGACATGAAAATATTCTAAATAAAGACATTAGCACTGTGCCCATCCCTTTGGCTAGCACACTACTGAAACAATGGTCCCCCAGAAAATGGAATTTCCTTCAGGAATCTCAAGCTGGAAGGAGAGAGAGCTGAAACATTTACACTAGCCAGGAGAGGAACTTGTCCCCCAGAATGATGCTCCACAGAGTTCTGACAGTTGATCTAATCACTCGGCGGGACACATTAATGTTGGGTCAGTGATGGACAGGCCCACACTGGACCAGGCCTGCTTATTGATGCATAGCTTTGGTCCACTATTTAAACTACACTTCGTACTAGGACACTGAAGATGGGCTTGGAGGTCAGTGACCTCTTTAGTCATCCCTCTTCTCACTGTGGCGGTATTGAATAAAGCCTCTTTCTCCTCTTTCCACAATTGCTTGTCTCTTTAATTGACTTCATGAAAATGGGTGGTTGGGTCTAGATTAATTGGATTCTAGAGTCCAGGATTCAATCCTAAAACCTCCACTAAAACTCCCACTAGAGCCGGGCAGTGGTGGCGCACGCCTGTAATCCCAGCACTTGGGAGGCAGAGGCAGGTGGATTTCTGAGTTCGAGGCCAGCCTGGTCTACAGAGTGAGTTCCAGGATAGCCAGGACTACACAGAGAAACCCTGTCTAGAAAAAACCAAATCCAAAAACAAAACAAAACAAAACAAAAACAAAAAAACAAACAAAACCCCCCAAAACAAACAAACAAACAAACAAAAAACCTCCCACTAGAAACAGGTCTTCTCCAGAGCCATGGAGGAGGCAGGCATTGATGGCAATTATTAGAAGCAACCAGAGAATTGCACGTTGCTGGGCCTCAGGGAGAGCCACAGCTTTTAAGACCTGTGCTAGTTACAATGCATGAAATAAAAATGTGGAGTACATGTGTCTTAGTTAGAGTTTCCATTACTGGGAACAGACACCATAACCAAGGCAACTCATGTAAAGCGTAACATTTAATTGGGGCTGGCTTACAGGTTCAGAGGTTCAGTCTGCTATCATCATGGCTGGAAGCACAGCAGCAGTCAGGCAGGCACGGTGCTGGAGGAGCTGACAGTTCTACTTCTTGATCCAAAGTCAGTCTGAAGAAGACTGTCTCTTCCAGGCAGCCAGAAGGGTCTTAAAGTCCTCGCCCACAATGATACACTTGCTCCAACAAGGCGATATCTCCTAATAGTGCCACTTCCTGGGCCAACCATGTTCAAACCACCACAGAATGATACTAGGAAGTGTGGCTTGGGATGTGGTAATGTGTTAGAACATTTGTATAGCACAGGCAAGATCCTGAGCTCACTCTGCAGTACCATTTATAAAAAGTAGAGTCTGGGGGGGGGAGAGATAGCTCAGAGATTAAAAGCACTGACTGCTCTTCTGAAGGGCCTGAGTTCAAATCCCAGCAACCACATGGTGGCTCACAAACATCTGTAATAGGATCCAATGCCTTCTTCTAGTGTGTCTGAAGACAGCGACAGTGTACTTATATATAATAAATAAATCTTAAAAACTAAAGACAATTTAAAAAAGATTAAAATAAAAGATGGTAGAATCATATAGAAAATGTGGGATATGATTGTTTAGAAACTAATAGACAGTCCCACCACCTGACTCAACTGAAAACAACAAGATGTCATGAATATGGAAAGTGGAAAATACCAAAGGAACCTGCCAGGAACACAAGGGATCAGGAGCTCTCTGCTTTAACCTCAGCCTGAGGAAAGTCCCTGGGGTTCACGCCCTGCATGGCTGCCAACCAGGTAACTGAAATAGGTAGTGAGCTCTGCACGCTGCAACCAGGCTTTTCTGGAAGGTACAAGAGGGGCAGCGTGGCTCGCCACGTGGCCACAGCATCTGCTTCCTTTTTCTATTTACAACACTGCATTGAGCTGGCCATAGTGTTGCATGTGCCTGTGCCCCCAGCACAACGCAGGCTGAGGCAGGAGGATCACTTGAGTCTAGGAGGATGAACCAATGGGCTGAGGAAGGCTTGTAATCAGGGGCCCAAGGGAGACCACAGGAGTTGTGAGGCAATTCCACCAGACACACACACATAGACACTCTTGAATTGGAATAGGTAGTATGTATTGGCAGCCAGCAGCTGCAGGGGGAACTTGCCCAAATCATGTAGCCCCCAGCCTCACCAACCCATGCCTTTGATGCACAAAAACCACACTGTGGTTGACAGGCTTCAGTTAGTAAGAATGGTTATCGAGAAGCAAAACTACAGAAGCTAAAGAAGCAAGGTAAGTACATTTAGGGACTTTCCTGGGTCCTGGAACTATGGAAGCCCTGTCTCCACCTCAAAGCCTTTTTATCTAGGAGACTTGGGTAATTTAAACTTTTGAAAAACGTTTTTAAATTTGTATCACCAGCAAGTAGCATGCCCAGTGCTTGTACCCAAAGGCACTGTAAAGCCAAATATTTTAAGGTGAAAGCTATGAATGGACTGAGCTGGCAGCTACAGCCTGGGGGGGGGACCAGCTGAAAGAGGGTGGCTTGCTGCAGCCACAGCAGCAGCCACCGCTGCTGCTGCTACACTGTCTGATAAGGCTAGGGCCTGCTGTCAGTGCTATCACAGGGAACTGAGAAGGAGAAATTTGAGCGGGAAGTCCCTCCGTATCAATTAAAATGACAGAGACTGTAACAATCCCCCCAGACCTTAACACCTAATCCCCCCAGACCTTAACACCTGTGTTAGAGATACCATTCTGGCCTTAGAACTCAGCAAGTAGGCCCCAACAAGTGCCCAAAAAAGGAACAAAGACCTAATCTATGTGACTGAGTTAAGGTTTCTATTGCTATATAGAGACACCGTGACCATAGCAACTTGATAAAGGAAAGCATTTCATTGGAGACAACTTACAGTCCAGCTTTGGTCCATTATCATCATGGTGGGGAGCATGGCGGCATGCAGGCAGACACGGTGTTGGAGAGGGAGCTGACAGTTCTACATCACAGGCAGCAGGAAGAGACAGTCATACGGGGTCTGGCTTGAGCATATGAGATCTCAAACCCCATCCCTGGTGACACACTTCCTCCAAAAGGCCACACCCACCCCAACCAGGCCACACCTCCTAATAGTTCCACTCTATATAAGCCTATGGGGCCATTTTCATTCAAACTACCACACTATTGTTCCAGGATTCAGGAGACTCCCTAAATGTCCTAACCTTGCTTTCTGGCGCCTGTAGTTTTGCTCCTCACTAATAGTTCTTACTAACTGAAGTGTGCCAACCAAGATGTGGTTTTTGTGAAGAAAAGGCAAGGAATGGTGAGGCTGGGGCTGTGTGACATGTCAAGGCAGACAGCATGGGGAAGGGACAGTTCCTGGGGGGCACATGCTCTGAGACGTTCCAGGGCCTCAGGAACTTCTCTAGCCTCTGGTCCTGCAAGCTCCTGATGCCTCCACCCTAAATGGGAAACTACAGAAAGTTGTCTGGTTATGTGTCCTCCAGAGGTGAGTTTGTTTATGGCTCCTTCTGCACTTGGGGTGGGTGTGGCCTTTTGGAGGAAGTGTGTCACCAGGGATGGGGTTTGAGATCTTATATGCTCAAGCCAGACCTAGTATGACTGTCTCTTCCTGCTGTCCTTTGCTAAGGACACTTAGCAAAGGATGGAAGTGGCTCCAATCCCAGTGATCCGTCACTAGGGTCCTGTTTTTAGTCTGTGAGGTGGCACCCTGATTGTCTTTAGTGTACGTCTTTGTGTGTTTCTGTCAGTTCTGTTGGATGGAGAAACAGATCTTAAGTGGGACGAGCAAGCAGACCAGGGACACTGCCATTGTGAGGTGAACAGTGTGGGCTGGCTGGGAGTGGCTGCAGCCCAAAGAGGGTTTTGTAAACAGGGACTGATATGGTCTCTGTTTCTTCCCTGGAAAACTCTGGACCTTGTGTGAAACTGATTGGTCCTCTTTTGGAGTCAGGTGGCTCAGTTGAATGTGATACTGGAGAGTCTGGCCACCACGACCAGTTTCTCTATAGTGACCAGTGACTTTCTCTGTTCTCTCATTGGGGACCAGAATCCTCTTGGTTCAGCCAGGTTACCCAAAGAAATCCTGTTCTCAGTGGCCAGAGAAAATTGACTTTCCCCCTTCCATATGGCCCCTGGTCATGGGGCTGAGGATGCAGGGCAGGTGGGGTGGGGGAAAAGTAGACTCTTCTGCCTCTCCCCGTCTCTCCCCTCCATACACATGGACTGGCTCTGATTATGGGAGCTCTGGGAGCAACTTCCCTGGGCAGAGGCAGCCCACATCCTCCCATTAAGGGAGGTGTACCCAGTAGGTTCAAGACCTTAAGATTCCCCTCTTCCCCTTTAATGGTTTAGGTTTCCTTTTCAACCAATGATCTGCGTAATTGGAAAACTCAGAACCCACAAGCATCCAAAAACAACAAAATGAAACAAAACCCAGCCCCTCCCAGGCTCTCTTTGGTCTCCTTGGTGTACTGCTTGCAGCTCACGGTCACCCTCTTCATGGATGAGTACAACAGAATCTAACAGAACAGGGAAGCCACACTAGGGCCAGCTCAGGGTTTGCTGTTGGACGGTAAAGCCCAGATAAAGTGGCTTCCCACTGTCCAACCTGACTTGGACCCCAACACTGACCAAGGTAAGAAGGCTCTAGAAAATTCTGCCAGGCCATTTTAGAAAGATTGAAGGAAGCTTCTAGAAAACCTACTGATCTGTCTAGGGTGAGCAAGGCAACAAATTGCCTGCTGGGTTCCTAGAGCTCATTTGTTAGGGTTACTGGGTGTCCCAGAAAACCAGAGAGCAACCTATATTGCTTTGGTTATGCAGCCAGATCAGATTTTAAAAAGAAACTTCAGAGCTGGACAATGGTAGGACACATCTTTGATCCCAGCACCTGGTAGGCAGAGGCAGGCAGGTCTCTGGGTTGGAGGCCAGCCTGGTCTATAGAGAGTTCTGGAAGAGTCAGAACTACACAGAAACACTGTCTCAAAATACAAACAAAAGACACAAACAAAAGAAAGAAACTTCAGAAGTTAGAAGGGTTTGAGAATACAAGCAAGTCCCAGTTATTGGTGATTGCTCAAAGGGGTTCAATAACTGTGACTATGTAGAGGAAAAGCAGAACAAAAGATTGGCCTGAGAAGTACTGGCAACACTCAGAGAGACTGATATAAGAGACCCCAGAGGGGAAACCAGAGACACCCAGGGAGGAAGAGGCTAGAGGAGGACCAACATGCTGGCTGTAAACAAAAAGGACACTGGAAAAATGAATGCCCAAATCAAGATGTGAGAAGGATGCCCTGTCTTTCATGTTTGTGAGGACTAATGGGACCAGCGGTCCATTACACTGAGCCCCTAGGAGCCCATAGAAACATTAAAGGTAGGTGACAGATCTGTCAAATCCCTAATCGATGCCAGACTACCTCCATACCCTCATTGGTGGCTCCCAGACACAGGTGTACCACTTATGCACAAGTGAACCCTAAAGGAGGAAGAAGAGCCTGGAATGGAATTCTTACCCAAGGTAGCACCCCCAGAGAACATTTGGAAGTGGGCTTTACAGAAGTAAATCCACAGTTTTTGGCTATAAGTCTTTGGTAGTTTTCATAGATATCTTCTCTGGATGGTATTCTACCTGTCTTTGTTACTGTTCTTTTGCTGTGAAAAGACACCATGACCAAGGCAACTCGTATAAAGGAAAGCATTTAATTGAAGGCTTGCTTCCAGTTTCAGAGACTTGGCCCATTATCATCATGACAGGGAGCATAGTGACACAGAATACATAGTGCTGGAGCAGTAGCTGAGAGTTGCTATATCCTAGTCTATAGGCAGAGAGAGAAACAGAGCCCAGCATTGGCTTTTTTTTCCCCCCGAGACAGGGTTTCTCTGTGTAGCCTTGGCTGTCCTGGAACTCACTCTGTAGACCAGACTGGCCTCGAACTCAGAAATCCGCCTGTCTCTGCCTCCCGAGTGCTAGGATTAAAAGCTTGCACCACCACTGCCTGGCTAGCATTGGCTTTTGAAACCTCAAAACCAACTCCTAATGAAATACTTCCTCCAACAAGGCCACACCTACTCCAACAAGGCCACACCTACTAATCCTTCTAAAATAGTACCACTCTTTGATGAAGCCCAAACGCATGAGCCTATGGAGGTCATTTTGGTTCCTGGTCACCCTCCATAGTCACCAGAAACTCCTCCAAGAGTTCATTTCTAGATTTGTATTTCTCCTCACCCTGGAGTCCAACAATGGCCTAGCCTTCAGTGTTTCCCAAATGTGGCAGAGGTATGTGCCTAGAGGCCACAGAGCCCAGGGCATGTAGAATGAACAGGACCTTAAAGTAGACTTTAACAAAATGTGTCCTTGTGACTCATGAAAATTGGGCCAACCTCCTTCTCTTTGCCCTCTTAAGAGCTAGGTGCACCCATATCAAGGACACTTCAGCCCACATGAAAAGTCACCTCTCCCCCCCACCCACTTCCCTAAGCTCAGAGAGGTTCATAAACTAGAAATTTCTAACCACTCCCTCCTCAAGTCCTTATAGGCCCTCAACAGACCCAGAGGTCAGTTCAACAGATGGTTCAATAGACTGTGTTATTGCCTATATCTGAACTTACCCACAAGTTCTGCCCTAGTAAGTTTGCTTGAGGTAAAGAGAAACCCAACTCTGGAGCCAATATGGAAAAGTCCATACCCTGTGGTCCTCACCAAACCCAGAGCAGTGAAAATCACCAGTGTTACCCATGAATCCACCACACCCAACTGAAGGAGATCTACAGAAGATGGCAGACACCAGGTAGTCACCAGGTCATTTGACCCCCTAAACATAAGAGTGACATGGGCCCTTTGATTATGATTGTCCTATTTTTTGTCTTCTTTGTATCTCCATGGGTATGGAAATTAAGAAAGACTACTGGACATGCCAGAGTTCAATACCCCCACCCCAAAATATGCTAAGATCGAAGTTAGTCAAACAATAAGTTCTACTTCCAGTCCTGATAACTGTAAACAGGACCAGCCTAAGCTCACTCTAGTGGACCTCTAAGGAAAGGGTACCCATTTAATATCACCAAGATATTCCTATATACTTTCCCCATGCAGATTCCTGCAGCCATATATAAGAGGTTAACTCCAGAGATGACAGTTGAGTGTATTTCCAGGACCCAGAGACTACCTGGTTTACTTGCACTAATGGCTTAACCAAGTGTGCAGTAAGGGAGACCCGACTCTTTCACATCCTCATGTATATTATAGCACAGGGGCTTACTTATAATGGAGAAGAGGTAGGGCTCACTTCAATCTAGATTCTTGTGAATGACAAGCTGTCGCCATTCTTATAACTGTTTGTTGGTGGGGCAAGCATGGCAGGATTTACCATAGTTGTAATATCAGCCCTAGTTATGAGAAATAAAACCTACTCAGGTAGACATAGACTCTGGCCATCTGGAAAATTCTATTTCTCAGGAAGACTTCTTAGTGAAGGTTGTTCTTTAGAAACACAGATAAGTGGACCTCCGTCTTCATGAAACAGAGACATCTCTGTATGACACTAGGAGAAACCTGATGCTTCAGTGCTGACAAGTCAGGAGTAGTAGCTAGAGAAAGTTTAGCCATGGTCAAAAATAACCTTTACAAAACAGTGAACAGGCTGGAGAGATGGCTCAGCGGTTAAGAGCACTGACTGCTCTTCCGAAGGTTCTGAGTTCAAATCCCAGCAACCACATGATGGCTCACAACCATCTGGAATGAGATCTGACGCCCTCTTCTGGTGTGTCTAAAGACAGCTACAGTGTACTTACATATAATAATAAATAAATCTTTGGGCTGGAGAGAGTGGGGCCTGAGAGAACAGAGGTCCTGAATTCAATTCCCAGCAACCACATGATGGCTCACAACCATCTATACAGCTACAGTGTACTCATATACATAAAAAAATAAATCTTAAAAAATATAAAAAATTAAAAAAAACCCCAGTGAACAACTGCTGTCACAGCTTCTCGTCCTGGTCCCTGTAGTTAACTATTCATGGCATGGCTGGGCGCCATTAGCCTTCTTGCTTGTAGTTCTCGTTATAGGATCCTGCTTGTCCAACCTTTTACTTAACCATGTAGAATAGAGAGTAAACTCTGTTAAAATCCTCATGCTAAGGGGACACTATAATCCCCTGCCTCACGATGAGTCCTCAATTTGACTCACATGCACAGAACCAGTAGGGAATGTAACAGTCACCAGACCTTAGCACAGCTAATACCACTTTAAAACCCAGCACATAAGTTTCAACACATGCCAAACAGGAACAACATCTTAATCTATTAAAGACCAGTTCCATAGCTGCAGGGTCCAGGAAAGTTTCCAAATGTACTAACTTTGCTTTTGGGCTTCTGTAATTTTGCTTCTTACTATTCTTGCTAACTGAAGTGTGTCGGTCAGGATGTGGTTTCTGTGCATCAAAGACAAAGAATTCATGAAGAGGCCCAGGGATGCATGATTTAGGTAAGTTCCATGCCCATCCACTGGCCAGAAAGAAAGACTTTCTAGTTGGCTTTTAGAGTATCTGTTTGTGCTCTTTGGTGGAGTAACCTCAAAACAGGACACCTGCCACTAGGACAACCAGCTTGGGCTTCTCCATGCGGATCTCAAGGGCTTTGTTGGGTTGGTGGCAGAGGTTGTCAGTCTTCAGCCACCACACAGGACAGCATTAATTCTTTGGCTGCCACACAGAACATCAGTCTTGGGCCCCCAGACCCAGAGAATCTAAGATTTTTTTTGCAGAGGAACCTATGGAAATGGCCTGTTTTGGCAAGGCAGAATGGAGTAGTCTACCCAACAGTGCCCACTGTTAGGACAGTGTAGTGGTGTAGGTAAGAATGACCCCCTACTCCCATAGGCTCATATATTTAACTGTTTAGTCACCAGATAGTGTACTATTTGAAAGGATTAGAAGGATTAGAAGGTGAGGCTTTGTTGAAAGAAGTGTGTCATTAGAGGTGAGATTTGAGGTTTCTTTTTTGGGGGGGAGGGGGGTTGAGACAGGGTTTCTCTGTGTAGTCCTGGCTGTCCTGGAACTCATTTTTGTAGACTAGGCTGGCCTCAAACTCAGAAATCCACCTGCCTCTGACTCCCAAGTGCTGGGATTAAAGGTGTGTGCCACCACTGCCCGGTTTGAGGTTTCTAAAGGCCATGCCAAGCCTAGTCTATGTATGTATCTATGTATGTATCTATATATCTATATATGAATGCATGTATCTATCTATTTACCTGCCTGCCTATCTCTCTACCTATCTCTGTCTCTTTCTTTTCTGCCTGATCAGGATGTGGCTCTCAGCTACTGTGCCAACACCATGTGTGTTGCCATGCTCCCTGCTCTATGCTGGGACTGAGCCTCTGAAACTGAAAGCAAGCCTCCCACTAAATGCTTTCACTCATAAGAATTGTCTTGGTCATGGTGACTCCTCACAGCAATAGGTCAATGGCTGAGACAGGCCGTGAGGGAGGAAGTTCTTTGCCCAGTAGTCAGCATCACCACATTCAAAAGCAGGGCCAAAGCCAGGCAGTGGTGGCTCACACCTGTACTTGTAATCCCAGCACTCTGGGAGGCAGAGGCAGGCAGATTTCTGAGTTCAAGGCCAGTCTGGTCTACAGAGTGAGTTCCAGGACAGACAGGGCTACACAGAGAAACCCTGTCTGGAAAAAACCAAATCCAAAAATCCAAAAAACAAACAAACAAACAAAAAAGCAGGGCCGAATGGACTCCTCTTTGTAGACAGCCACAGGTCTGCCAGAAGCTGGTCTTTCTGTCATCGTCATCAAGGAAAAATCATTAAACACCCTAAATGCAAAATTCAGCAGATATCTGAGAGGTTTGAAGGCCATTATCTAACCTATTAAGTAAACCTGATTTTCAACACAGTTTACTTGCTTTTAGTTACTTGCTTTATGCTTAACCTTGACAACATATACAAAAAGCTAAAATTTGTTCCTGTAAATGAGTTACATTTGTGCCGGGCAGTGGTGATGCATGCCTTTAATCCCAGCACTTGGGAGGCAGAGGCAAGCAGATTTCTGAGTTCAAGGCCAGCCTGGTCTACAGAGTGAGTTCCAGAACAATCAGGCATATACGGAGAAACCCTGTCTTGGAAAAAAAAAAAACCAAAACAAACAAACAAGAAAAGAATTACATTTGCACCTAGCATGACTACAAACATTGTTATAGCTCATTAAAGAATTTGATTATATATGGGTGACTGATGATTAATTGCATGTCTTAATTGTCTTTAATAGTTTATAATTTTTATAAGATTAGAATTTTTATATTTTTATCTTTGTTAAATTTGAGCCTTAAATTTTGAATTGGTGATTTAATTAAAGATCCTTTAGTATAAAAATAAAACTTTAAATCATTAATACAATCCACAGAGAGACTGGGAACCTCATTTTTCTGGTGTGCCTTCTCAGACTATCACATTTCTTGTATGACTCAGTTTACCTAAATAGCAAAACTTTAACAAAAGTGGCAAAGATAAAGAGTCTAGATATACATCTTCAACTCAGTTTTGCTAGCCTGAATGGGCCTTAGGAATCCATGAACCTTAATATATTGTTGGGTTGGAGAGATGGCTCAGCAGTTAAAAGCACTGGCTGCTCTTCCAGAGGTCCTGAGTTCAATTCCCAGCAACCACATGATGGCTCACGACCATCTGATGCACTCTTCTGGTGTGTCTGAAGACAGTGATAGTGTACTCACATACATAAAATAAATAAATAAACCTTTAAAAAAAGAAAGAAAAACATATTGTTTCTGATCTACAAAAAATTGTTTTAGAAGCCTGGTGTTGAACACAGTTAAGCAAGTCAGGCAAAGACATAAGTCATTAGGCACACATCTCTAAGTCAGCTTCCGTTAGCCTGAGTAGACCATTATAACTTTAGGAATTTATAAACTGTAATCACCAAACATTTGCTCCTTTCAGTCCTATTTTCCATAAATATTGTCCATGTCCTCATCCTTTATTTCACACTCTCAGGACAAAATCAAACAAAACACACCCTAATCCAAAATATCTAGGAGGTCTGTGGTGCCTCCGTAGTCTAAAAAAGGGAGACACAGTGATAAACAGAGGACTCAGTAGGATCAGTTGTGTTATGGGTGCCGCAATAGTCAGTTATACGGCATGTTCACTTTAACCAAGATGGTGTTGAAGTCACATGGTATACTATCTCTTTACCCTTAGGAAAGACAGCGTAGGCCTCAAGGTTGCTATTTACTCCAAGGTGAGACCATCGGGCACGGGCCCTTTAAAGGAAATCCATTGGCCTGTACAAGATTTGAATTCAAAATCCATGAAAGTAAGCTGCTCAACCCTTTTTGTTACAAGTTTTAAACTAACTTTTTGCTACAGAATTTACCGACCTTTTAAACACCACCAAACAAATTTACAAATTCTAAAATGGAGAAAGTTATAGGATGGGCTTACAAATCCTGAAATAAAAGAAACTTACACTTTAGCAAAAGTCTTTTAGGGATATAAGAGTGAAATATTCAGAGAGTGAAACATCTGTGATTACACTTTGTCATTTTTAAAAATATTAAACAAGAGGAGGGAGATAAACATCAGCGACCCCTGCTGGGAAGATGACTTTGTAGCTGTTCCTGAACTATGTTGTTTTGTTCCCCTCCCTGTCAGAGTCTGGTGTCCTACTTGACCCAGGATGGAGACTTTGGAGAAAACCAGCTTTATTTTGTTTTTCAAGGTAGAATTTCTGTGTAACCCTGGCTACCTTGGAACTCCCTTTGTAGACCAGGCTGGCCCTGAACACTCAGAGATTTGCCTACCTCTGCCTCCTGAGTGCTGGAATTAAATCTGTTGTGTTTTATAAAAAGGAAAAGTAGCAGGGATATTTTTAGTGGAGGCGCAGTATGGTGTGTGTGTGTGTGTGTGTGTGTGTGTGTGTGTGTGTGTTGTGTGTGTGTGTGTTCCCTCTGTGGGCCCATGCTCAAGCATCCCTTCCCCCTGAGATACCGGCCATAGGAATATAGAATAGTGTTTATTTAGGGCATGAGAAGGGGTAGTTGAGGGCATTGAGGGAGCAGAGGCAGAGAAAGATAAGGGGATTTTTGGATCATTTTCTTGTGCGGTAGCTGAAGTCATAATCTGAGAATTTAGAAATAGGTTGTGCCATTTTCTGGCCATCGAGACATCTAGTTTGTATGGAGGCCAAGCTGTTTGCAGCAAGACAGTGTGTCTTAAAGCAATCTTTGAGTCTGAGGAGGAAAGTGATTGAGGAGGGCAGGTGAGGAGTCCCAAGTCTAATTCTGAATGGGAAATGCCCATGGTTAGAGAAGAACCAAACCTCAGGAGCAAGTGATAGAGGAGGCAGAAAAGGAGAGGCAGGGATTTCCAGGAGAACAAGGAGATGGGAGAGACTTAGGAGAGGGGCCTTGTGCATTGTGAGCAAAGGAAGATTCCAATAGTGTAGGGATGGAGACACAGGAAAGATAAGTGTCACGGTGACAGTGTCTTAATCTGAGAGTGTCCCCAAAAGGAAAGAGACTTGTCAGAGTGATGCCGGGATCAGTGGAGAGGCACACAAGAGGGCGTAGGGAAGCTGCCTGTGGAGGCTTTTGTAGCAGTAGGGGTCGGACACAGAGACAGGCTCCAGTGGCCATGAGAGAGGCTGAGCAGGCATCTGTGAGATGGCACTTACCAGAATAAGTGAAGAGAGACCTGAAGAAGAGAGAAGTAAGCTGAGGAGAGACAGATGGCTAGAGGCGAAATAGACTCTAAAACGTAGAATCAAATACCCTGGACGGCAGGAACTAGGAGCAAGTTATCTGTACCAAGAAGTGTTAAAAATCTCCAGTTTGGTTTCATTAGAAGGGGTCAGGCCTTTGGGGAATCCAGTGTTCTCAGGATTTCAGGCAGCAAACATAAAGGATGGCATAGAGAAACTGTAAGGATCTGAAAAGCGCTGAAGGCCCCAGACTCAGACACTATGCAAAAACAAAGGGGGTTTAATTTGCAGAAACAACCAGTATGTAGGGGTCAACCATTCTTTGAAATGGCGACCCCAGATAAAGGCACGAAGGCCTTCTTATAGGGAACTGGGGTAATTCTGCAGAAGGATTATGTAATTTAAAATTTTATTGGTAGGTGCCAGGGGGTCACAGGTGATCAGTGGTCTGCATTCCTATGTCATAATCGGTCAACCATGTGATGAAATACCGTTGTCCAGCACAGATGGCTCATTCTGAGAAAAGATATTTCCCCATTTTTGTGGTTATCCCCAGGCTGTTCTTTGGGAGGGGGTTTTATGGTCTTGTTCTGGATTTTAAGGTCTATTCCTGAAGCTGGTGCCTTGCAGCCTTTTTTGAAATCAGGCCTGGTCCTCAAAATGGAGACAAATGGGGGTCCTTAAATGGGGCCAAATAAGGTTTATATTGTCCCTTCAAAGCTACTTAGCAGACTGCCCTGTGGGTAGAAAGGTTTACTGGTGATCAAACTTCCCAGGCCAACTCTGGGGCAGAGGCCCCCAAATGGTAGAAAAGCAAGCATAACTCATAGGTCAATCATCAGGACAGGGGGTAGGGTGGGGTGGGGTGGGGTGGGGTGGGGTGGGTCTGAGATGATACAGGTTGACAGGGTTGACTGGGAACTAGGTGTCCTTGCCCAAAGGTAGTTGACTTTGGGGGAAGGTTAAGTGTTGTTTCTCTGAGGATTAGGGGTGGTTCTGGTAAACAGGAACCTGCTTTAAGAGATGTGCTTTTCTGGTAATAATTATATCTGGTAATAAGCGTTTGGGCGTATTTACTCAATAACAAATCTGTTTACCCAGTTAAAGCCCTTTTGTTTAAGGCAATGTCACCAGTATAAGGTTTTTTTTTTTTTTGAGGGGGTCATGGGCAGGGGAATGAGGTTCTTTGGATCCAGTGAGGCCTCTTTTCTGCTCCAGACTTTGCCTTGATGATCACAGTGTTAGAGAACATTAAAAAAAAAAAATCCATATTTTTTTCTGCCTGCCCCTACTCCCAAAATGACTACCCTTGAGTCTAATATTTGTCAATAAATGCCTAGGCCACAAACTTTGGCTCATTCCCTGACTAGCTCATAACTTATTTAACCTGTTCAAACTCTTCTATGTCTTCCGCATGGTTAGATACCTCTCCTCAGTCCCACTGTGCTCTTCCTTCTTGTCTCCCTAAGCATCTCCTTGAGCGTCTCTCTGGAATCTCCCTCTGTTCTCTCACTATTTCCCACCAGTGTCCTGCCTCCTAGTTCCTTCCTTTCCTCATTGGCCATTGCGTTTTTATTGACGGGTGATGCTTAGAGATTCTCTCTGCACATTTTAAAATTCAACTTTGCAAAACGAGTAATAAATTCAGCCCATGTTTGGGAGAAGGGAATTGGGATCTTCCTCTTTAAAAAAAATAATTTTCAATTATGTGTATGTGTGTTTCTGCATAAAGGTTTGTGTACACAAATGCTTGTGCCTGAGGAGACCAGACGCATTGGATCTCTTGAAGCTGTGAGTCACCTCACAGCTCGTACTGGAAACGGTTCTGGAAGAGCAGAAAGTATTTTAAACCTCAGAGCCATCTTTCCAACCCCAGAATTCTCCTTTCAAAATGAGGAGTATAGACAATTTTTAAGCTTTTTAAAAAAGAACCTTCTGGGCTGGAGAGATGGCTCATTGGTTAAGAGCACTGACTGCTCTTCCAAAGGCCCTGAGTTCAAATCCCAGCAAACACATGGTGACTCACAACCATCCATGAGATCTGACTGCTCTCTTCTGGTGTGTCTCAAGACAACTACAGTGTGCTTATTTATAATAATAAATACATCTTTGGGCCAGAGCGAGCAGGGTTAACTGGAGTTAGCCAGGCAGACTGGAACAAGCAGGGTTGACTGGAGCAAGCAGAGGTCCTGAATTCAATTTCCAGCAACCACATGAAGGCTCACAACCATCTGTACAGCTACAGTGTACTCATATACATAAAATAAATAAATAAATCTTAAACAAAATACAAAAAGAACCTTTTTTTGTTCAGACAGTTCCCGTAAGCAGTCTACCCTCTTGAACTCAGAGGCGTTAGAATTTATTATTTAAAAATGTATGTGTATGGATGGACCTTTTGCCTGCATGTGTGTATATGTCTGTGTACCACATGTATCCCTGGTGCCCAAGAAAGGCAGAAGAAGGATCCTCTGCCTTTTGGATCCTCTGGAATTAGAGTTACAGAGAGTTGTAAACTGCCGTGTGGGTGCTGGGAATTGAACCTGGGTCCTCTGAAAGAGCAGCCAGTGCTCTTAACCACTGAGCCAACTCCTTAGCCTATTATTTACTTATTTTTATTCATCTATTCTTTTTTTCTTCGAGACAGGGTTTCTCTGTATAGCCCTGGCTGTCCTGGAACTCACTCTGTAGATCAAGTTGGCCTCGAACTCAGAAATCTGCCTTCCTCTGCCTCCCAAGTGCTGGGATTACAGGCGTTATTCATCTATTTTTACTTTATGTGTATCAATATTTTGCTTGCATGTATGTGTATACCAAGTACATTGTAGTTCTCCTGGAGACCAGAAGAGGGCATTGGATCACCTGGGACTGGACTCCATATGTGTGCTGGCCATGGAATACAGGTCTTCTGCAAGTGCAGCAAGCATTCTCCAGCTCTCCAGCCCCAGGCATTCATAGTTGTATACCTCAGTGCTCTTTCCTGCCTCAGAAACGACCCTCTGACACCACCGCCTCAGAAGGACCTTCCACCTCATAAAGGGCATCTGTGTGCTAAACCACTTTGCTCTCCATGAATGACTTGGGCAGGACCTGGCACCCCTAGCTGTTGTCTTTACCAGCCCTGGCCTTGAGCGTTATGGCATACAGACGCCATTGGCCCAGCTTTCTGTCTCGGCTACTGGGGAAGCTGGGCAGCCTTTTTCAAAGGGGAGCCAGGCTGCCATGGAGGTAGCCGCAAGGGGCCAGAGGTGAGGGCCTAGTCCAGCTCTGTCACCTTCCAGGATGGAAGATCAGCTCAGAGGTGCAAACATCCCCTCCTCCACACGGCCTTCTTGGTGGCCTTTTGGTTTCTAGGGGGAGGAACCGCCCTTATTGTTCTTAGAATGGAGAGTGGAGAGTGACACATGCCTTGTGGGGTGCTGCCCGGGCTTCCTTTCCCACCAGATTTTAGCATAACCTGTGGTTAATAGAGAAATCCAGTCATCCCTAAAGCCCTGAATGTAGGCTTAGTTTTTTTTTTTTCAAAACTTACTTTATTTAAGGTTCTTAAACTCTTCAATCTCCCTTTTAGCCCACTGACCAGAGATAAAGAAAGTTAATTAGGAAAGGGTGTTGTGGAAGTGTTTAGGAGTAGTTCCTTGGGGGCGCTTCAACTCTTCATTGTTAGGGTAGCAAGCAGTTCAGTTCAACAGCAATCGTCAAACACCACGACCCAGCAAAAATAGCAAGGCTCTGCTGAATTGGCACGAGTCAGCTGAAGCGACCATAATCCATTGGAATACCACGAGAAGTTCTTTGGTGTGTTTCTCTCTATGAAGTGAAAACCAATGAAGACCAGTGAAGCCTTGTATAGTGTCGCAATATAAGACTGTTCTCTCACTGTTTAAGGGGTTCCATTTATATTCTTTCTAAAAAATCGCATGCCTTCTCAAGTGTCTGTTTTCAGCAAAGTATCACACGCCCTCTCATAGACAGCTTCCAGGAAACATCACGTGACACAACTGAGTTGTTAAAGAAACCACTTTAACAACTTCACCTGTACATTTCCACTTCACCTGTAACCCAACCCAGCCCAATGGCACCCCCAATGCCACCCTTTACTAGGCTCCTGGTCCCTTCTTTCTGTGTTCTGACATCTGAGCCTTGATCATATTATGACCTGCAGCTATAGGTTCTTACAGGCTGAGGCTCTAGAGGCCTTGAGAAGTCCATCTAGTGGGACAGCCATTGTAGACTGCTAGAGCAGTGGCTTGAAGGGGCTTTTGGGTGACCGCAGAGCAAAGTTGAGGTAGCAGGAAGCACACTCTGATTACTGTGTAGCTCTGGTTGTCCCGGAACTTGCTATGTAGAACAGGCTGTCTTCAAACTCACAGAGATCCACCTGTCTCTGCCTCCAAAGTGCTGGGATTAAAGATGTGCGCCACCATGCCTGGTTCTTCTCTAAAGAACTTCAACTTTCTAGAAATACCAGCTTTTTAAAATACCAGCTCTTCCTGTTTCACTCATCTGGCCTCATAGTCTCACCTATTTGAGTTCAAACAATCCTCCTGCCTCAGCTTTCTGAACAGTTGAGAGCGGCTTTATGTATGGTGATTATTATCTTCCATAATAATTTACATCCTGTACTGTGTATTTTTATGTCCACTTGACACAAGCCAAGTCACCTGAGAGGAAGAAACCTCGATTGAGAAAATGCCTCCATAGGCTTAGGTTGTAGGCGAGCCTGCACAGCATTTTCTTAATTAGTGATTGATGGGGGGAGGGCCTAGCCGTGGTGGGTGGAGCCACTCCCAGGCTGGTGGTCCTGGGTTCTATTAAGAACGCAGGCTGAGCAAGACGTGGAGAACAAGGCAGTAAGCAACTTTCCTCCGTGGCCTCTGCATCAGCTCCTGCCTCCAGGTTCCTGCCTGTTTAAGTTCCTGTTCCTGACTTCCTTTGAGAACAGTGATATGGGAGTATAAGCCCGATAAACTCTTTCCTCCTTGTATTATTGTTCAGTCATGGCGTTACACCACAGCCATGGAAACCCCGACTAAGACACCTTCTTGGCCTCAGTGGTGATCATTCTATAGAAACACCACGAGTTGTAGAGAAATGCAGATGGGTAGGTTGGTTTCATCATTGTCCATCAGTCATGAATAGAAGGTAGCCCAGTAAGGAAGAGTGTACTGTAAATGATATGGTACCACCTGCGTTCAGGGTAGGTCTTCCCACCTTAGTTTACCCAATTTGCTGCTTTACTGACATGCCCAAAATTTTGGTGACCCTAGATACTGTCAAGTTAACAGTATTAACCATAACACTAGGAAAACACAATCTTGTTCTTTAAAACAACAAAAACTACAAAATCAATGAAACCTGTTGAGTTGAAGGTTTATGTAGGGAGAGATAGCTTAAGCAAGTATGTAAATGTCCTGAGGAATGATGCCCCTATTTTAGGTCATCTTTCTGGATGGAGTTGTGGGGGTTTTTGATGAAGGAAAGGAGATTCATGCTTAATCCAGGCTTTACTGAGGGTCGGGGACATAGCCGGCCAGTTTCCCTAGTGGGAGAATGGGGGTGTCTGAGGCCCAGACCACGACCAGGCTGTATCCTCTCAGTTCTGTGACCACAGGCAACAGAAGAAGGCTAAGGCCTTGAGGAAGACCCTGTGCTCCAGAAGAGAGGCTTCTGGGGCCAGCAGGCAGACTGCTCCAGGATTTCTTCAATTCGTGCTGCCCTGGATCCCTGCACAACCTCCTTCTCTGGTTCAAATGCTTACAGAGGCACACACAGCAGGAACCAACAGCTGTGTGCAGAGGGACTGAGAAGGTGTCTCTCAAACAATACTCAAGCTATGAGCACCCCATTGGGAAGGGGCAGGAAGGTGGGGATGCTGGTTTTCCCCTCCCCTGTGGGCCCCTGGGAGATGGGGGAGCAGATGGGGCACAGCAAGGAAGAGGCAGATCTACAGTACCACAGAGAACAGCTAACACTCAAATTCTTTCACAAAGGCTGGGAGTACTGCACATTCTGAACCAGCTCTCTTTTGAAGGCAAATGACTATGGTGTGCGAGCAGCAGCGGTAGGCTAGAGTAGAGGGAACCGGTTTCATACCACAGAGAATGAAGAAGGTGGTTAACCCTGTAATCTTGACTTTAGAAAGTCAAAATAGGAATGTAATCTCTAGTGTAGTAATTCTGCTTGATAGGGGTAATAATAAAATGATGTAGCTTTAACATTAAGAACAGGAGTGTTAGTGAAAATGATTTCTTGCACAAGACTGCATAAGATAAGTCATTACTCTGGGCAGAACCGTGGATCCCAGCAGCCACTCCTTTGCTTTGTTTCGTCGGCTGCTTTGTAAAGCATGTTTATAAACACCGTCCACTTCCCGTCTCCAGCTGCTGGAGAAAGTCTGACTTTGCAGTTTATCACAAAATGCCAGATTTTCCCAGCATGTAATTTAATCTCTTGCTTGGAGGCCTTTGCATTTTGTGGTGATCACAAAAATGATTCTTTAATAAAAATGCGTGCTTTGCAGTCCCTATTTTTATTAATTTGGCATGTCATTTCATCCATCACCGTGGACGCCAAGAATTCCATTTGTCACAGTTATTGGCCCACTAGCAGGGGGTGCTCCTGCTGCGTCATAGTTCCCCACCCCCAGGCTTTGTGGAAGTACGCGCCCGGATCTGCAGAGGACAGTACTGGGATGGCAGCTGTTACCAGCCAGCTTCAGTGTCAAAATCATCATAATGGGATTTTTTTTCTTTTCTTACAGGAACGTCTTCTGTCCTTCTCAAAAGAGACAGCCTAGAATAGTCTATATCAGCTGTACCTGTGGAAGTCAGGATGGCAAGTCCTATGAGAAAAAAAAAGTCTCCCAGTGGGAGTCCTGACCTCTCTGGTGACATCAGAACCCCCAGGAGGGCAGGCAGGGTGTTGGAGGAGCCACTGGCAGTTTGCAGAGTTGCCCCTAATTGTTATCAGTCAAAATAAAAGGTGGATTTGACAGTGCAACTCTGTGTTAGCATTCCTCCCTTTATCTACTTAAATGTGATAAATGAGAGTGCCACACTTTATTGCACCAGCGAGGCGGTTCTTTCATTATTCATTTTGGTGGAGCAGGAGACCTAATATCTGGACCTCACAGGTGTTGGTGCCTGACCCAGAGGTACGATTCCCTGCTAGCCACATGAATCGGTGTGACTGCCTATCCCATCTTTCCTGAAACAAGGTTCCACTCTAGAGTATGGAGGACCTAAGTTCTAGACCCTAGCATCCTGGAAGGTCTGTGACGAGTGGGCTCATGGTGGGAGGCAGAGCTGGGACCTAAGTCCTTATGCCTTCCTCTCTACCCAGAGCGTGAGGAACCTAAGTCCTTATGCCTTCCTCTCTACCCAGGAGCAGGGCCAGGCCACATCCCCTCCCTTCTCTACACCCCTTCTGTTGGAGTAGGGGGTTCTGGACACAGAGTGCTACCCAAAAGGTGGTAGGCAGTAAGAAGAGGCTGAACTCCCGCCTTCACTGTGCCTGCTGCCCCCACATGGGAGCCTCATAATTGTCTTCCACCAAGCCCAAAGTGGGCCTCAGCAAAACCAGGCAAGACAGCAAAACGGGAAACAGAACCTTTATTGGGGATAATTTTATGTTATTTATTTAAATAAGCTCTAAATAAGGGGAGACTGAGGCCTGGGTGGGTGCTTGTACTTGGATATTAGTGTCCCTTGTGTCTCCTTCGACAGCAGTCCAGTGGGACTCTCATGCTGATTTTGAAGTGTGCACACATCTCAATTCGCTCATGTGCTTCATCCACAAAACAAGAACCTAATCAGCGCAATTTTACTTAAACATCCTCCTTCCTCCGTGCCCCTCTGTCTGATGTTTCTGCTTTCATCCTTCTGTCAAGCCAACAGAATGTTGACGGTTTTGCAGTCAAAAGTTTACAGTGGTGGTTCTCAACCCGTGGATCCCGACCCCTTTGGCAAACTGTCTCCAAAAAACATTTACATTAGGTTCATAATGGTAGCAGATTTACAGTTCTGAAGTAGCAATGAAAATAATTTTATGGTTGGGGGCTACCATAGCATGAGGGTATTAAAGGGTCTCAGCATTAGGAAGGCTGAGAACCACTGGTTTAGAGAAATACATCTTTTTCAAATAGACAGTATCTAGACCTTCTTCATTTCCCTGTCTCTCTCCCCTATGTGCGTGTGCATCATAAGTAGATAAAGTGTTGCACATTCATTTATATATTTAGTCTTTTGCTTCTCTCATCTCTTCATGCAGATTCAGCCACTCCTTCCCTTCATCCTCCAGCACTCTGCTTGTGTACTAGAGCATGCCTTCTGGGAGTGGTTTTCCTAGCGTTGACCACCTTTAGTCCTGTTCTATGAAGATCAGACCACACCCTGCCCTAGACACTCTATATTGTTTGGAACAGTAGCTTTCATGCTGTGTCTTGCCCAAGGTAACTCCATGTAACCTGCAGCACTCAGTATGGAGGTATTAAAACCATATCAGAGGGGTTGGAGAGATGACCCAGAAGTAGATTGCTCATTGTGCTTACAGAGGACCCAAGTTCATTTCTATCACCCACATGAGGTGCCTCACAACAGGCAGAAACTCCAGCTCTAGGGGATCACATGCCTCTGGTTTCTGCAGGCAGCTGCACACACATGCACATATTTATGCAGAGACACACTCACATGCACATACTTGCATAGAGACACACTCACATGCACATACTTGCATAGAGACACACTCACGTGCACATACTTGCATAGAGACACACTCACATGAAGACAGATAATAAGTAAAATAAATGTTAAAACAACATATCAGATGAGCTTACGGAGTACTTTATAACAAGGACAGGTGCCATGCTGTCACCTGCAACCCATAGAGGGGAACATGTAACACTGAAATGCTGTGACAGCCCCACTGACCTGTTATTCAGATGCCCTGTGTGTTGGTGAAGAAACCTACAGGCAGGGAACTCCTGACTCACCCAGGATTCTAACTCAGTTGGTTCCCAGGGATTTAGATGGTCCAGTTGAATTTCAGTTGTCTACAAATCTATCCACCCGTCCATCCATCCACCCACCCACCCACCCACCTTCCCACCCTTCCATGCATCCATCCAACCCACACACTTAACTTTTTAGACAAGTCCAAACCTTACCTTAACTGATGGTCCTCTGCTTGTCTCTACCAGACCCTACAGCTTGGTTTTGCCTCCAGCAGCTGAGTCAAGCTTAGATCCTTTAGTGTCTTGTCACCTGCCTGCAGCCATGTTTCTGCAACTCTATTAGTTCTGTCTGCAGTATGATGGCCTTTAGGAATCTTGGCTTCTTTAACCCGTTGGTAGCTATTATGCTCTCTCTGTCTCTGTCTCTGTCTCTGTCTCTCTCTCTCTCTGTGTGTATGTGTGTGAGTGTGTTGTAGACCCTGAGAGGCATGCCTCAGGAGCTGTCAAAATGGCGACACCTATCAAAATAGTTGCACCTGTCACAATAGTGTCATTTCCCGCCTCAGCCTGCTGTCACGGGAGCTGTCCACGGTGGCAGAAATTCCTTTCCTGCCTCAGCCTTAGCGAGGTAGGGCTTCAGGAGCTGTCCACGGTGGCGGCAACTCTTTTCCTACCTCAGCCTTAGCGAGGTAGGGCTTCAGGAGCTTTCCTGCCTCAGCCTTAGTGAGGTAGGGCTTCAGGAGCTGTCCATGGTGGTGACACTTGCTCTCCTTCAGTCTCACCAAGCAGCTCAGCAGTGATGGCGCCTTAGCCAAAGCCGCCTCCAGCCAGGAAGGTCTTCCCATCCCAACCCATGGTCCCAATGCAGCAGACCCATGGTACCAATCCCTGAGCAGGAAATTCCCTGAGCTTCCTACAAAACTCCACCAATGCCCAATCAAGAAACCCCACCAATTCTTGAGCTCCCCAAGCTCATTACTGGAAATCCCACCAATCTTTACTCTGAAAAATCTCTGCCCTGAAAAGCTCAAAGCCCTAAGAATTCCTCTATAAGTCCCACCTTTTGTCCGAGTCCCTGCTGTCTGCTCCGGGGAGTGGAAGCAGCCACTCCTGGGTTTGTCCCTCCACACTCTGGACCCTGCAATAAATCTCTTTCATGAGATTTGCTGCCTGGTGTGGGTCTCTCATCTGAAGGAGTGAAGAAGCAATGAAGAGAAGAAAGGAAGAAGCAAAGAAGCAACAAGGAAAAGAAAGGAAGAAATGACAAGGTGGGGCAGGGCGAAGGCTCCTGCACATCCCAGCTCAGCTGAGGATCCCTCCCCTGGCAGCTGCACTGTCTCTGCTGAGGAGGCTTCTGAGGAGGCTTCCTCTCATCCCTCAGCTGAGTTGCATTTCTAATCTCCTGCCTGCTACCTCAGCTCAGTTGGGAAAGTGGCCAACTCCACCCAAGATCTCACTGGTGGCTCTCTCTCCCTCCGAAGCATGGCAAATTTTCTTTCCTTCTCCTCTATCTCCTAGCCTGCCTGTGGGGACCTGGAAGTCCCATCTCTTCTGCCCAGCCATTGGCTGCTAGCATCTTTATGAATCGATCAAAAACCAACTGGGAAACAGGACCTTCAGTGTTCACACACAGATTCCCAATCAAATCGTCAGAATCACCCCCTACTCTCTGGTATATTATAAGATGTTGATGGTGATGATGGTGATGGTGGTGGTGGTGAAGATGTTGATGGTGATGATGGTGATGGTGGTGGTGGTGATGATGGTGATGAGTGTGCACGATTGGATGTGCCACAGAGTGAAGCTTCATGAGTTGGCTCACTTCTTCTATCTTTCTTGGGTTCCAGGGATGGAATTCAGGTTGCTTAGCTAGTACAGTAATCACCATAACCATCTAGCAACTGTCCTTTACCAAGGTCTCCATTTTTAATGATGAGATTTTATTTCTCATTCATCCATAGCTGCTTTTGTGATTATTTTATCTTTGTTTTACAGGAACATGGTTGATTTGTCAGGGAGTAGTTTTCCTTGGGTTTATCTCCCTTGAAGTTTGGTAAAATCTTTGGTGTGTGGGTTGAACTTTTCTATAGCTTTGGGAAAGTCCTTAACCATTTCATTCTATATCCATCCCACATGATTCTGGGTGTCATGTTATACACCCATTAAACCCTTGAGTTCTCTCTCTCTCTCTCTCTCTCTCTCTCTCTCTCTCTCTCTCTCTCTCTCTCTCATGTGTGTGTGCTTGTGTGTAAGTCAGAGTATAACTAATGGGAGTTCTCTCTCTCTCTCTCTCTCTCTCTCTCTCTCTCTCTCTCTCTCGTGTGTGTGTGTGTGTGTGTGTGTGTGTGTGTGTGTATGTAAGTCAGAGTATAACTTATGAGAGTCTGCCTCTTCCTCTACTGTGTGGATTCTTGGACTCTGAGATTGAACTCCAGTTGTCAAGCCTTTAAATCCAATAGCAGGATTAGTTTTTCCTTTTGTTTTAACTTGATATTGTTATCTTTCTAGGCTTCAGTTTTCTATTAATCTTAATTTGTGTGCATTGGTGGGTGGATGAATGTGTGTCATGACACACTGTGCTATGGGAATCAGAGGACAACGGTGAAGGAAGCTCTTCCCATTCACCTTTATGTAGGTTCCATGGGCTGAGCTCAGTTCTTCAGGTGTGTGGGAAACTTACCTACGTGTAAGTCTGTGCACTATTTGCATGCCTGGCACACATGCATGCCAAGAGAGGATATCATAGACAGAGGAACTAGACTTAGAGAGGGTTGTCGGTTGCCAGGTGGGTGCTGGGAATCAAACCTGGGTCTTTTGGAAGAACAACCAATGCTCCTAACCACTGAGGCATCCCTAGAGCACCATGGTAATTTTTAACTTTATGCTGTTCATTGTGAATAAAGACTTGTTGAGACACAAGGAAATAGTATCTATCTAGGAAGGACAGGCTTCCTCCTTGGTCAGAAGACTTAGGTGACAGGATGAACCAATTTATCTGAGCAGTTGCGTGCAGGATGTGCTGTGACTTTAATGAGGTTCAGACATTGTAAATACACTGCAACCGAGAGCAGAACTTCTGTGCACCAGAAACCGGGCTCTGAGTGTCGATGAGATCATAGCTCAGACCTCTCAAAGCTTTGCAACTGAACCACAGATGCCCACAGATGGGTCTGGTTGCTGCCCGGCTTGGTTTTCTATGACTCTGGGCACCTCTGTCTGCCCCATGTCCTATCCTCAGATTTCAGAAAGCTGTGATGTGTACTCAGATGAGGCCCTCCATCCGAGAGGAACTCCTTCAAGGATTCCAGCCCCCTGTTACAGACCCGAGGCCTGTGTTCTGTGAGACCTACGGAAAGGCTAGAAATGGAATGCAGGCCCCATGCTGGCCAGGAGGGCTGCAGACTCTCTGGACTTTGGCTTAGCTAGGCTTCCTGGCATCTTTAGGCATTTTGAGGAAGTTAGGAAAACCAGCAGTGCTGGTGCAGCTTGTCCAGCTATCCTACATGCTTCCATGGGCAGGACCACATCCTGCATGCAGACTGTGCTCTGTCAGCCTCCAGAGCCTGCAGAGAGGCAGAAGTCCCGGGAGGCTGACTTTTGCAAACCTAAAGAGACTGGAGCAAAGTACTTCAGGGCGGTGATTTCCATCTGTTCTCAGACATGATGCCCTCCCCAGTCATGAGACTCAGCTCAACCCTCAAGACTGTTTGGTATGAATGAAGTTTTCACTACAATAAAAATAGATTTTTTTTGTCATCCTCTGAAGCAGAGTGCCCCTCTGCTCCCTAAGGGTAATTCCTCACTCTAGAATCGCAGCATCATAATATCACTCCCTGAATGTTAGTCATTTTTTTTATGTCAAGTCATCCATGCACTAAGCCTTTCTGTGTATTTTTGTTCCTTGAGTTATAGCCATAATCTTAATTAGAAAAAAATTTGAATGATGTAAGGTGGTGAATGCCTGTAATCCAAGCACTGCAGAGACTGAAGAGGGAGGCTTGACTTACACAGCAGAGCACCAATAGCAATTTTAAATTCTTTTATTAGTTTAATAAAACAAAAATGAATGTCTGCCTCGTCTTGGAACTCTCTTCTGTGGAGGTTAAACACGCCAGTGTGTGGGGTTCAATGCTTTAATATGTAACGCCCACATTAGGAGTTTTGCTTTTGCTGTGGGAGAGTTTAGATTATGTGACACTATTTGCAAGGGGCTTGCACCTGCCTTAGAGTTCTCTGGGCGCTAGGATGCAGGCCTTGCCCATGCTGTAGGGTCCATAGGATGGAGTGGACAGGCTCCTGGAGCTGCAGAATGCCCTGTGGTAGAGCCCGGGAGAGCTGCCTTCCTGATGCTAGCCCCCACAGAGGGTATGGGCATGCAGAGGTAGCTGTGGACCAGGCGCCTGTGAGGCTGCGGATGAAGCTTGGACATGTGTGTTCACATCCTGTTTGTTCCATGAACAGGAATGAACTGGGGGGCTGGGGGAGTGCTTCCTGCTCTTCTAGAGGAACTGGGTTTGGTTCCTAGCACTCACTGTTTGTAACCCTAGCTCCAGGGGATCTAATGCCCTCCTCTGGCCTCTGCAGACACATTGCACAAGATGGTACACACAAAATCATGTACACACATGCACATTCACTCACACACACACACACACACACACAAATAAAATAAGGAAATATCTAGGCGTGGTGGTACTTTAATCCCAGATCTCAGGAGGCAGAGGCAGGCAGATCTCTCTGATTCCAAGACCAGCCTGGTCTACCTGGCGGGAGTGAGTTCCAGACCAGCCAGGGCTACCATAGTGAGACAGTGTCTTAAGAATAAATAGAGTTGTGCAGTGGTAGTGCGTGCCTATAATCCCAGTACTTGGGAGGCAGAGGCAAGATCTCTGAGTGTGAGGCCAGCCAGGGTTACGTGGAGAAACCCTGTCTCAACCAACCAACCAAACCAAACCAAAGGAATAAATAAATAAATTAATATAAACAAATAAATCTTTAAAAGGGGACACTGGTGGGGGACTTAGCTTAGTTTGCTTGCTAGCAAACACAAAGTTCTGGGTGTGGCCCTTGGCTTCAGTTAAGGGTACTGAGGTGAGAAATGAGAGGTGAGTGGCAGGTGTCTTCTCTGTTGCCACGGTCTAGTCTACAATGCCAAGGAGTGCTTGATCGCTCCACTCCATCCTGCCTGTGCAAGTGCCAGGCAGGGCATCTGTCAGGGGCAGAAGCTCAGTGCCATCAGCCTGATAACACTGCTCCCCAAGCCCCTGGTGTGGGCCTCCTTGCCTGAGCTCTGTACGGCAGACCAGCCTGGCCTGAGCACCAGTGCTCCCCATTACCATGCCATTACCAATAAAGGACAAGAGGTCTTCCCCAACCAAGACCTTAGAGATGTGCTCACGTATCCAGTGGGTTTGTGCATGGCAGGTAGTTCATAGGTGACCGCAGATGTCGAGCTATTTTATGTGATTCCTTCCAATGATGCAGACAGCTGTGTCTCCGATAATCGGAACCCCCCCACCCTTGTCTTACTTTAGTTCAATAGAAGACATGTTAATACCTATTTTAGAGGGTGTCATCTTCAGCTTGGACATGTGTACATGGTACGAAAAGAGGCTGTGCCTCCTGGGAGACCTGGCTCTGTCTCAGCAGGTGGAGCTGTAATCCTGCCTTCCTCCAGAGCTACCGCCATCTCCACTTCAAAACAGGGACATTAGTGTCCCTCCATGGAACGTGTTACGCAGTGGTATGCCAATGGGAAAACAGAAGAGGGAGTGAAATAAATCATCTGTCTGATAGAAACCTCAGCGCAGCCACAGGCAGGGGCTGGGCCTTGAGAGAATTCCAGGCAGCACCCCAGAGCCATGAGAGACATATTGGCAGTGGAAATCATCACAGGGATGACATGTTAAATGACTGTGAGCACAGGACAGCAGCACTCGACGGGTTGGGTCTCCCAGAAGGTGTCTGGAAGCACACTGTCACCTCTAGATAGACAGGGGCATGAGCCAGGGAGAAAGTCTTGCTTCTACCTCCCAAGTGCAGGGATTAAAGAAGGGGCCACCGCGCCTGGCTAAAGTGAAATATGCTGACGCAGTCTGGCTACTAACAGTTCCATTTACATGAATGACTTGCTCTGGGAAAATGAACGGAAGCTCACTTATACACACTGACATCGCGGTGACCAGGGGAAGAGGCAGCCTCTGCACGCAGCCTGCCCTCCCTCCAACCACGGTGCACCTCTGAGGACCCCAAAGAAAACCTTTCAAGACGTAAGCTTTCATGTTGTTATTTCACAAAATAATTGTATTACACAAGTTAGAATCTCTACCTCATTCACCTTGAGTGAGTGCTCACAACACAGTGACAGGATGTCTGATGTAAACAACCTAATGGGTTATTTCACTCATGGTTTCAGAGGTTTCAGTCTGTGGTAAGGAAGGCACAGGGGAGAAAAACATCTCAGCGAACCACACCAGCTGGCTCCTCTTCTCCTCTTCACTGGACTTCCTGCCTGTGGTGGGTACCGCCACATTCTGGTTTTCTTCCTTGATACTCCTGGAAGTGTCTTCGCAGACAAGCCCAATATGTGCAGAACTAACCATGTTGCGTTGTAGCAATGTTTTAATATCATATTATTTGTTGACAAGCTATAGCTGTAAATGCAGGAAATCTTGAGGCCAGGAGATACACTAGCTGTGGCACCAATCATGCATGGTTTTCTACAAAGTACCGAGAATCTGGGTGGGAGTGAGGTCTCAGCTGCAGCATCCACACTTGCTCGTGGTCCCTATGGTGCAGATCTGCTGTGAGGTTCACATTTTGCAGTACCTCTGTGTGGGTTCACTACAAATGTTTACTTTATTCCCACTGGAGCCCTCTAGTGGCTATGGGCTCAGTTAAGTTGAGCTGTGAGCATCTTTACAAAGACCCAGTCTTGCAGTTTCTGGCCACATCAAACCTCTCTTCTGGGAGTGTTTATCTCTCTTCCAGACTGATGCTGGTAGCTCTGAAGCTTTGGGAGGATCCTGATTGCTGCCTCCGGATAGGATTGTCAAAGAACAAAATTCAGCAGGTATAATATGTCAGGGAGCTTTGAGAAACACAGGGCCATACACATAACACAGAAAGTTGCTTATTGTTCATGAGTGTGTCTTGCCTCTGGTCACTGCTCTGGAGAGCAGATAAGAGTTCTGTGGGTGGCCATAACCCCAGCTAGAGAAGACAACATCAGGAATAAGTCAAGCCTGACTGGCAACAAAGGGGATACAATTGCTAGTTCAAAATGTTTGGATACTTGCTTCCCAGATGGCGGTGGGGTTTTGGGAGGTTGGAAAACCTTCTGGACTTGTGATTAATAGCAGAAGTAGGTTACAGAGTGCACTAGGTCGCTGTGTGCCCACGGGGGTGGGGTGGGGAGTAGGGTGTTGGAGGTGGTTTCTGCTCTCTGCTTCCTGATCTGCTAAGATGAGAGGAGTTCCTGATCTTCTCAATTTGCACCTTCCTTGCCATGACAGACTACCTCTCCTGAGCTGTGAGCTAAAACAAACCCTCACCCTTTCTTACCTGTTTCTTTCAGTTTTTTTTTTGGGGGGGTCATGGTGATAAGAAAAGTAACCAGTACATAGAGGAGCCATGGCACAGCACTGACGATGCCTGCAGGGAGGCTGTGGAGCAGGCTGTGGAGCAGGCTGTGGAGCGGGAAACTGAGCAGCTACTGACCTGTGGCTCACTTTCATTGTTGTCTGTTGCTGTAAAGAGATGCTATGACCAAGACAATGTCTACAAGAAAGCATTTAATTCAAGGGTCCAGAGCTCCAGAGGGTTGGGGTTTATGAACATCATGCCAGGGAGCAAGGGCATAGGTAGGTAGGCACGGTGCCAAAGCAGTTCCTGAGAACTTACATCTGATCTGTAAGCAGGAGGCAGAGAGAGGTACCTGGGAATAGCATGGGTTTTTGAAACCTCAAAGTCCACTCCCAGTGACACACTTCCTAATCCTCCCCAAACAGTTCCAGCAACTGGGATCAAGCATTCAAATATATGAGCCTACCTTGGCTGTCTTCATTTAAATCACCACATTTGCTTAACTTCAAGATGTGCCCCAGAAGTTGGGGGAGGAGTTGGCTACAGCTACATTTCAAAATGAGATAGATCCAAGTAGATGCCTACTTCCCAGGAGCCCTGTCTACAGGAATCAATCCAGTGTGAAGTTTTTGCACGTTATCTTCTGCAAACTTTGTTATTCAAAATCCAAGGCAGAGGCATAAATTTCTTTCTCTAAATATTGTTTGCTTACCCCCACCTTGGTGTATCTCAGCCTGATTCCAAATAGAGAGGATGGAGTGTAAGAACCCCTGTCCACGCCAGCTTTTTGGCTTTGTGACCAGACTTTGGGCTCTGCCTCCTGTGCCCCAAACTAACCTCTCTCTAAATGTCACTAGGTGTCTTTTGAGACACCCATCTACACCAAGGTGAGAAGCTCCGTGGGGCCTCTGTCATTTGTATTTCAACAACCATGATATCTCTTCCCCAACCCTGCAAACCTAGCTCTTCCTGGCCCCCAGCCACAGCTTTCTGTTCCCTGCACTGTATCCAGGCTTTGAGTTTTCTGCTCACTTTCTGGAGTGTTGTTTTCCTAAGTCTCTGAAGAGCTGCTCCCTACTCCTCCAGGGCTCCATGTGTTCCCAAACACCAGGCCTCACTGACAGAGACAACACCCCTAAACTTTCCAAATATTTTCCAGGGGATCAGCAGATATGCAGGTAGGTGTCTATCTTTTGGTGACCAGAAGAGGAAGCAGGCATTACACTGGAGACCTCCCTGGAGCACCAGAGCACACCTGTGATATACCTTAGAGTGGATATGCTTAAAGCTCCATCCAGTTCCCATAGTATTATTCTGTAGGTTATGAAAATAATCCAAGCATCTGAGAAAGGCAGAGTGTAAACCTTTTCTCAAATTACTTCCAGGCCGGGCTGGTATATAGGGCAGTCAGTGCCTTGGGCCTGTCTTCCCATATTTCTCTTTGCTCTGGTACAGGGTATCCTCTACCATTAGCAGGCAGATGTGATTTATTAAGCTACAGGGAGGGCTCTGTTACTAGGTCCATTCCTCGGATGAAAACCCAGTGCTCTCGGATAAGGGAAGAACTGGGGTTCCCTTATCAAAGGGGGTCTTTTCCAGAGGTTAAACAGCTGAGGTGGGCAAGATGGGCCCATTTACCAGGTACCCAGTCCAGCCTGTGGCCTGGGGTGGAAACCACCAGGGTAAGGGTAAACATCACGCTCTTACAGGCACCAGGATGATGGTGCAGGGCTCCAGGCCTTGAGCAATGCTGAGCAGAGTGGAGTGTGGGTGAATGTGGCCTGCCAGACACCAGATCCTCTCTCAGAAGCAAGTGGTTACAGGTGCCTTTGGGCAATCCTAAGGCCGGAGGGTCTCTCAGGATGGGCATGCTCAGAACAACCCATCCATTTCCACATCCCTACCTAGTGGCTTTCTACCTCACATGCTCAGGAGCAGACGCCCACCTTCAGGGACCATCCCTGAAGTATGAGTCCAAGTCAGGGTGATGGTGACAAGAAGCCTGGGTTTCGTCCAGTGCAATGGGAGGCCCTGAGGGTTTTATAGAAGCCCCGATATAATCCCTCTCAGGAATGGAGTGATGTGGTGGTCCTAGTCGAGATGTGCAAGAAAAAAAATGGGAATTTGGGCAGGCTGAGAAGGAATGGGAGGTGTCACTCTGCCATGGAGTTGCTATGATAGGATGGAAGAACTGTGGGGGAGCCTTTGGACAATCTGTAGGGAGTCACCTGCAGCTCCAGAAAACTGAAGCAGAGCGGGAGAGACAGTCCGGGATAGGGGTGGGGATCGAGGGAAGGTGTACATCTGCTGGCTTCCCCCTCCCCCATCCCTCAGTCTATTTAGGAAGTACTGTAGCAGGTTCCAGACTCCACCTGTTAGATCTTTTTCTCTATCCATGTTTGCTAATGGATCGAATTGGAAGGTATTTTCAAAGCATTTTTTCCCTGTAAATAGATGCCCAGACCCTTGTCATCCCTCATTGAATCTGCCCACCTTTCTCAAAGATTTGATTTTCAAAACACGTAGGTAACCAGATGGCCTTCAGCATACTTCAGTTTTGACTGTTTCCGTGATTTTATTTTTTTAAACAGCTAAGCGGTATCACTCGCTACGCTAGTCTGACAGTCCCACCAACAGCTAGTCTCTTTACTCTGGGTGGCCGGCGGGCATTTGTCCCGGGGCACAGATCACTTTCCCTAGCTGGGGCGCTGTCCAGCTCCAGGGTCCTGGGTCTGTGGTCCCAGCTCTAGAGCACAAGGGGCCGAGTGAACCCTTCTCGATGCCCTCTTGAGGCCTCGGCGATAAGCCCAGCAGCGCCCCACGCGGATGGGCTGCTTCGCCACTCGGGCTCCAGCCCAGGTCACCGCGCCAAGGAGTGGCAGGGGCGCAGTCCCGGGTACGCGCAGGGGAGGGGAGGCAGAGGGCGGGTACAGCTGGGGGCGTGTCCAAAAAGGGAATCCAGCCTGGGAGGGGCGCGAGGGGTGGGGGCCGAGCGCCGGGCCGGCGGGCAGCTGGGCCCCTGAGCCGCCCGCTTACGTCCAGCGCGCCGCCTTGCCGGCAAACAGCAGACCAACCGAGGCCACGCCCGCGCGCGCGCGCGGCGTGTCCCCGCCCGCTCGTCGGTCGGAGCGCGGCTGGCGGCGCGGTGGCGGCTCGGCACGGCGGTGGCCGGGCGCAGGCGGCCGGGCGGAGTAGCAGACTGCGCCGAAGCCGCCCCAGGCGCAGGGCTCGCGGCGGCGGAGAGCGCCGGACTCATCGGGGCCCGCGGCCACCCGCGCCTTTCAATGGGCAGCTCGCACTTGCTCAACAAGGGCCTGCCGCTGGGTAAGGCCGCGCGCGCGCATTTCCGGCTGCGGGCGGGCGGGGGGCGGGGGCGGGGCGGCCGGGCGCGCGCGGCGCTGGCTTTGTGTACGAGTGCGCGTGCGCGCTAGGTGCGCGCGCGCTGGGGGGGGGAACCTATGCGGCTAACGGGTGGTGCGCATGCGCGAACTGCTGCATAGGCGTGCGCGTGCATGTGCGCGTCTCTATTTTCCGATGCCCGCTCGCGACCCGCGCAGGTGACAAAGGGGTCTGTGGTGCTAGGACCCAGACTGTGAACGAGCCGGGCCTGTCTTCCTGGCCCGTGGCCCTGTGAAGACCCTTCTCGTGGACACCCAGGCGGGACCTAGGTGTACCCGGAGTGATGAGCCTGCGGATTCCGCATGGGCCTCGGGTCGGCAGATCCGGGAGCGGGTAGTCTCTAGAGGTGGCATTAAGGGAACATGGGTGGCCTACATGCCTATCACCCCTCTAGACGACTTAATGATGTGCAGCTTGGCCCCTGAATTTGGACCACTTAAGTTTTTTATTCATTTATGAAAGTCCTTAAGCCACAGGGGTCCTGCTTGTGGAGGGCAGTCCTTCCTTGGCAGCGTTCCCTGGCCTCCCAGCCTGGCGCACGCGCAGTGAAGACGACCCCACCTTCGGGCGGGGCAGCTCAGAGGTTTCGGAGCCCGAAAAGCCCGAGGAGCTTTTGCCCACGGTTCAAGTGCCCTATGGCGTCCCTCTCTTTGGCGCTTCCACCTTAATGATGACAGAGCTTGACCCCAGCTCTGCCTTCACAAGGGCACTGCCTTTTTCCTCATAGCCTGAAAGATGGCAGAGGAAGAACCCTTGCAGCGTGTGCTGCCAGCAGGAAATAAGGAACTGTGGGCAAAAGGGAAAAAGGGAGGCGCCCAGTGATGGCCTACTACACCTCTTATCAGACAGAGCCATTTTGCAGATCCTGTCAGTTTGTTTCAGGGTGTGGCGGGGTAAGGCCTGCCTCCATCCTGGTTTAGTGGTGGGTACTCCTCCCCCACACTGCATCTCTTCAGAGCTGTAACTCCCTGGAGGAGCGTGTGTGTGTGTGTGTGTGTGTGTGTGTGTACACACACATATATATATATATATACATACATATACACATATACATATATTCTAGATACACATGCATACACACACACTTGAGTGTATGTGTGTGTTTATAGGAAGAGGCTCTGCACCTAAACCAGCAGGGTTATAGGCCAGAATTTCCCATGGGGTGGGGAGGGCAGGCCCAGCTCATTGCCTTCTAGAAATCAACAAGACAGCCTTTGTGTTGGCCTTGCCTGTCAAACCTATCCTGGCCCAGGGCCATGTCCCTTGTCCTGATGAGCTTTCCATTGGTTAGGACAAATTTGCCTTCTAGGAAGGAAAAGGGAAGGAGCTTAGTTGCCCAGTATTCAGGAAAGTGAACCGTGTGAGTCAGGGTGTCAGCAAGATGATACCTAGTGCTTTCATTCCCCAGGTAGTATGTCCCTTACTGTGTTCTGCTTTGTCACTTCCAGATTCAGCCAGCACGTGTCCATCATAAACAGGAATGCACAACAGGATGCTTACTCCAGTGTGGTTGGCATGCAGGACATCGGGGTGGCTGCTGTAGAGTGGGGCCAACATCTTTGAGTCCCGGGGAGCATGATCCCTGGAAGAGTGATGGCAGGATATGAATATGGGCTGGGCTTGTGTGTGTTCTCTCTGTTTCATCTACAAAGTGGGGTGACAGCTGTGAGATGTGCCAAGTTCAGGAACAGCATTGTGGGTAGTGTAGGGTAATACTGTTCTCCGGAACTCTTATGTGTTTCCTTGTCTTGTTACTATTTAGGGTGGCAGCTGTGGTTTGAGGATGCTCTTTCTCTGCTCTGGAGCTTGGTCAGGCTTGGCTCTGCTGTGTGTGTCAGCCTGGCTTCCCCAGATGTCTGAGGCCACTGAGCCATGCTAGTTGTCCATAACGTGGACTGGGGCCTATAGATTCTTGGTAGGACCTCAGTGATAATGCTGCTCTTGCTCTGGTCTCTGATCTTTCTTCTGTCACCTGAGGGCCTGTAGCAGGTTTCAGCTGTGTGCTTTGCTTTTCTCCAGATGAGCCTTGTGCTCAGAGAGGTCTGGTGTCCCCTTCAGGGTTCCAGGTGGGATCAGCTCCCTGGCCTTCAGCCCTCCAACAGCTCGCTTTCCTACCTGCCTTTTGAACTTCATTGGTGAGTGCCCACAGTGTAACCTGGCAAGAAACTTCTGTGAACATTGATCCTCAGGCCTAGGTACTGCTGAGGACCCCCTTGGGTCCCTGTTCATGTAACCTACTAGCTGTGTGGTTCCCTGGCATGGTATGTGAAGCAGACATGTCCCGAGGTCTTTGCTGCATGGCAACACCTCTACACTAGCTTTCATTCTACTAGTGACAGGAAAGGATTTGGCTTGCTTGGTGCTGGGCAGGGTGGCCTGCCTCCAAGCCCGGAGATGTAAGCTGCTTCACAAGAGAAGTAGCAGCTTACGTGGATTGGTTTCGTAGTTCAGCCATGTCACCCGGAAGTCCGCCAGCACCAGTGCCTGCATTCTGCATCCTCACACTCACTGTGGGCAGTGACTCTGGGTTCTGTGGGGTCCTGTGTCTCCCAGCAGTCGTGCAGCAGCTGCAACTCCCTTGTCCCTCCAGTGCCGAGGGCCATGTTCACAGACACGTACCATCTTCCCCAGAGCCCAGACTTACTGCATCGGGTGCTCGATTTAGAAGACATGCTCATTTTCTATACAGTTGAGACTTTGTGTGGCTTCTTGTCAGCTTTGCCTAGGTCTTTGTGTGGCCCCAGTCAGCATCAGACCAGTGTTATAAAGGCAGTGTTGGGGCCTGAAGACTTTGGGGTTAGGGCTACATGGGCTTGGTTGGGTCAAAGAAATTTAGTAGGCTTGGGATGATGATGTATGGGCCAGGGGTGCTGGGTTTGTGCCTCCCCATGGAGGTGTGGAAGTGGGGACCCAGAAAGACTGCACCCCTCCCCAGGTGTTGCTACCCCTTGTTTCGTGTGGCTGTGGCGCTCTTCTTGCGACTGTCTCCAGAAGTACACAGAGCTGCTTCATCTGGAAGCGTTCTGAAATCCCAAGACCTCTGTGTCCTTTACAAGGCCTGGGCTCTCTACAGCATTGGAAAGATGTCCTATTGAGAAAGTCAGGAAGGGTGGCAGGGTGGAGCTGGAAAATCTCACACAGCTTGTATTCTTCCATGTAGCCCTAACTAGCTTTGGAACCGGCAGGTGTTCTGGGTATCAAGACCAGCAGTACTTGTTGTAACATACACAAGCAAACAGATACACATTGACACAAAATAGCCAACATGACTGGAAATGAGTCTCAGTGGCAAACCCATGCCCTTTATTATGTTTTCTGTTCTGCACCTTCCCTGATGTGTGGTATAAACAGCTGGCTGTGGAACACTCTTGTTTCTCACAGACACCTTCCCTCAGTGACACATCATTGTCCTGCTCTGCTTTACCCTGCCTTACAGGAGAAGCAGCAGCTTACGTGGAGTTGGTTTCGTAGTTCAGCAGGGAAGTGCCTGCCCTGGAGGTTCATGTGGCAGCGCTTTGCCCCCTTCACTCCTGTTGCCCTTACTGTTCAGCTCCATTCTTGCCAGGTAGCAGGCACTTCACCTGACCTGTGTGGCCAGGTTCTGTCCTCTGACCTCCAGACCTGGGCAGGGACCAGCCCGCAGGACAGCTTTGTAACCAGAGAGGGCTACTTGGGATTAGAGCAGGCCTTGTAATCCAGAGGGATCTGTGCATAGAGGGAGGAGGAGACCCCCACTGTGGCTGGGGAATTCTTTCCCAGAGGGCCTTTAAGGAAGATGGGAGTAGCTGAAGGGTAGGAGGGATTGGTCTTGGTTAGAAGTGCAGGCCATTCCCAGAAGGAAGTTGTTGGTTGGTTGGTTGGTTGATTGGTTGAGACAGGATCCCAGAGCTCCCACTGCCCAGATAGCTGTTTTTGTTATTGCAGATGACAGTGGCCCATGCAAGGGACAAATACTCCTTGCCACAAGTCTTGTCCGAGCTTCCAGCATCCTGACTTTAGGTCTGTTCTTCTGCAGTGGCTCTTTAGCACTCTCTGCTGGGAAGGTTGAGCATAGCACCTACTAAAAGGAGGGTTGGGCCTGTGGCAGGTGCCTGGCACAGGCAGGCTGGGACTCTAGGGCGTTGCTGCTGTTTTACTGACTGGCTGTGCATTGTCTATAGTGTTCTTCAGGGCTGATATACCCTGGAGGCTAGCACTGAGTGTGTGCGCTGGGAATTCACAGAGAGAGCTTGTGAAAAAGCATGTGAGTATTCTGGAAAGAGATATTCCCCAAATACACTGAGTGCTGGCCCGAGGCCACAACCTAACCTGGATTGTGGCTACATGTGGCCTTTCTGGCTCAGCTTCCAGGGCATTGCCTGACAGGTGATCTTGTCTCTTGGTGATGCTAAGGGGTGGCAAGGCCAGGCTCCAACTTAGCATCCTAGCATCCTGATGTCCACCTAAACTGGGGGGTTGGCCCTTGTGTGGGTCCAAATGCTGGGGACAGAGACCAGGACTTCAGTTGCTCAGTGACACACTTTGGGGACTGGGCCTTTGTGCTCACCTGTAATGTCCTAGGTTTCTGGGCTGTAGGCCCTACCAAAATGTGTGTGGGTGTCAAGGCCCACACTTTGAACACAACTAGGCAGCACTTTCAGGAAAACCAGGTGACTGTTAGCTGTGCTGGGATGATTTGAGCAGGGACTAGGAAGGAAGTTGGGTAGAATGTTGGAAAGCCAGCATCTAGCAAGCTTTCCAGAAAGTCTCATTAAAAGATCCCTGTTGGGACATGGTTGGGACAGCCTTAGATGTCAGGAAATATAAGTATAAAGGAGAAGAAACTCCCAGGACCAGCTGGTAGGCCCCATTCTGTAATTGCACGTTTCTGTATTCAATGCGGGCTGCCTTGACCTCTCAGTGTGAGAACACAGGGCTGAGCCAGAAGTCTGGTGGGGTAGCCAACCACAGAGCTGTTCCTAGGTTCGCATAGAAGCCTCAGGGGCTTGCCCTAACCTAGAATCACAAACTCAGAGTGAGCGAGTACCTTGCTGTCCAGGTTGGTCTTCCGGCTGCTGCAGCTGGACAGGGCTAAGGATACAGCAAAAAGCTTTGCTTTCATGAAGCTTCCTGGAGTCTGAGTTTTAGCTGGCCTTCGATGGCATTTTAACTTGTCTCTTGTGTTTGATTTTTAGTAAGACTTTGAACCCGACGCAGGCTTCAGTGGCTGCTGTGGAGCAGAAGCCTGAGAGCTTTGGTTGGAGACAATAAGACGTGGGATGAGGCTCCGTGACAGAACGCGGTTCGGCCTGGGGATTCTGAAGACAAAAAGCTTTGGACAGGCGAATTCATGGTCGTGGAAACCCCGCCCCAATTAAGCAATGTCAGGTTGGTAGGGGCTGCCAAGTGAAGCCATCTGCAAAGGAACTACAGGAGGGACATGGGCTGTATAAGTTAGGCAGACTGACCTGTGGCTGATGAATGTGGGATGCCTAAGGAATATGCTTGGTGTTTGCAGGCTGCCTTGGTCAGCAGTCCTCCAGCTCCTGTGCTAGGGGTTGGCTTCTGTAAGAAAAGTGTCCTGAGGGTATGGAGGTGGGTGTTGAGGGCAGGTCTTATCTGAAGGAGCTTGAGGGTCAGCTTTGAAGCTGTGCAAGCCCCAATTCAGACCAAAGGGCCTGAGCACAGCTCAGTAGGGCTTTCTTGTCTTTTATGTCTTCAGACTGGGAAAGGCTCTTTAGTAAAGTTCAGCCCTGGCTTAGTGTTCCTGTATAGCAGGGTTCTAGTGGCTAGACCTGTCTACCTCCTAGATGGGCTTGTCTGGGAGGACGCCAGCTTGTTTGGGAGGACTGCAGCAGCTATGTGAATGAAGAGGCACCATAAGCTCACTGTGTTTTAGAGTGCTTGGTCTTTGTCCTTCCACATGAATCTTTGGGTGTCATACCCAGTTTTAGATGAAGATACAGGCTTGGGCTCCAGCCTAGCCACATCTGCATCCATAGGTCCTCTGTGAGTTGTCTACAGGGTGAGAGAATGGAGTGTCTATCAGACTGCCAGGCTGGGCAGGTCCTTGGTATCGGCCACATCCTAGGCAGACTGTGCTTTGAGGGCTTGCTTTGTAGCCTTAGAGGTTTTGTTGACATGGGCATTGCTTGCCACAATGGTGATTCTTTCAAAATGTGGTGTTCAAGTCAGGGAATGAGAAAAGTAGATGTTTACCAACCCTTCTAAAAGAGCAGTAAGTCTATTATCTGCTATAAGAAGTAACACTTTTATGTGAGGAAAGTCACTTTGCAAGTCCAAGCTGGAGAAGGATTGTTGCTGTTTGTCCACTTCTGTTGCCTGGAGGTAGGGATAGCTAGGGATGTGGTCCATGGAGATCGAGGAGGGGAGATGCAGATGCCGTCTTGAAGGCTGGGTCCCTCTAATCTCAGCACCTTTACTTTTACTGTCCATGAAGGCAATGGTGGGTATAGCTGTGTCTTCTCAGGCACATTGGCCCCGGGGAAGGGCTCTGTGCAGCAAAACCTCTTTCCCATAGCTAGAGACCTTGGGCTTAGTGCTGTCTAAAAGGTAGCTCCATTATCCTCTGGGTGGTCAGTGAGACCTATGTCGCAGCCCAGGAACCCAGTCCCAGACCTGAGAGCACTTAGAGCCTTGCTGTAAGTGGGTGTGACAGTCCCTCGAGCATTCATTGTCCTTCTGTGACATGGATTCTTTGAGGCACTTCTTGACACTGGAAATCTGGGGCAACCTCTGTACCTGAAGGCAAGAAAGGTGGTGTGGACTGCATGGCTGCTGCTAGCCAGCAGCTATTGTAGGACTGACTCTGGCCTACTCAGTGTGAGACTGTATGGTAACTCGTTTCTTGTCCTCCACTCCCCACTGTGCCTTGGTCCATTCTTTTGGTCAGCTTTTGGAAGGGCTGGACAAAGCCCTACCTCGTGCTGCCCGCTACCATGGACCTACCTTTGGCCTCCTTAAAGTCTCTGTTGCCCAGCTGAAGATGGCCAGACCTGGGGAATCCTTTGGCCCCAAGTGGGATCTAGCTCAGTGTGCCATGTTGGGAACAAACTGATTTTGTATCCACAAAGGCTTTGGTGGAGCTAGGAATCAGACCCAGGCCTCACACCCACTAGGCAAGTGCTCTTCTGAGTTGCACTCCAGGCCTAAGGTTCTTTCTCACCTTGATCTGGGAGGTGGGTTCTTAGAGTGTCATTACCCCCAATCACCGCCTTTTTTTTCTTTACCGTGGCACTGTTTTTTGGCCTTTGAAATCTACTAGGAATGATATCAGTTAAGGTCACATGCTAAAAATCACTCTGTGGTCACTCTGTGGGGTTCTGGGCAGTCACATGGTGGTTTTAGGCATCAAAAAGCAACCAGGCACTTTCCTGAATCTCATCATTTTGTGATCTGCACATATCTGTGTTGACAAGATAGCTTATAGCTATAGAGAGCCAGGGCTGAGGTGCCTCCTATCTCCCCTGTCTTCCTGTCACCACAGCCTCTCTAGGGTCTACAAGAATTTCAGGGCCTATGCCCTTGAGGGATTGATGGTGTAAGTCTATCTGAGTATTTCAGTCTATCAGTAAGCTATAGCAAACTCTGTTTTCTTCTTCCCAGTTTTAATTTGCTTTTTACAAAGCCCCATGTAACCAGATGCTGAGTACAGCAAGTTTTCAGGGCTGATCTCCAACTTGAGTGGGTAGCACAGTCCTCAGGTCACAGACGGGAGTGCTGAGGCACTAAGTGGTCTGCTCCTCTCTTGCAGGCGTCCGACCTCCCATCATGAACGGGCCCATGCACCCCCGGCCCCTGGTGGCGCTGCTGGATGGCCGGGACTGCACAGTGGAGATGCCTATCCTGAAGGATGTGGCCACAGTAGCCTTCTGTGACGCACAGTCCACACAGGAGATCCACGAGAAGGTAGTGTCATATGTCCCTATTAGTAGTTGGCCAAGCTTCCTGGGGGAGTAGGGGACTGAAGAGCGTGGGTCATGCAACCTCAGGCTGCTGCAGTCAGAGTCAGCACACATTAGTCATGTTCCTTGGCCTCTGGCCACAGTGGGTGTAAATACTAGCTGGTCTTGTGTGGCCTGACACTATGCCTGGCCTGGTCAGGAGGTGTCGAGATGGGCTTACTCTATCTTCTTGGCTTACATCACAGCCAGTTCATTGGAAGTGGAACTGTGGGCACCTGGCAGTGATTATGCTGGATGCTACGTGGTATACAGAAAAAAGGGCACAATACCTTCACCCTCAGTGCCTGCCTAGAGCTTGTGGTTGGGTGGTTACAGCTCTGAGAAGCTTCTGTGATTCATGCTCACTCAGGTATGTTACCTGGAGTGTGTTCATGTGATTTCTGCTTGTACCAAAGATAATTCAGACTTTGCACTGAAGACAGCTTGAAAACGTTCTTTAAAACAAACCTAAAGAGTTTCAGGAGCTGACAGGGTAGAACCAGTCAGGGATTGAAACCACAAGGGACCTGCACCTGCTCTTATGGATGGTCTAGATGGTTAGCCTGCAATTTGTTTCACTGGGAAGAACGGTGAGCTTTGTTCTTGGTGGCACTATGGCCTCAAAGGCTGGGTCTTTTGGCCCATTGCAGATATTGCCTCAGACCCAGAGGGCAGTGAAACCCTTCTCTGAACTTACTTCACATAGCCTACTACTCAGCCTTCTAAGTCTGCCAGGCATGGGATTTAGCATGTAGTGAGCCTACAGCCCTGTTCCCATTGGCTGCAGAGCCATCTGGGACTGTCATTCCAGCCCGAGCCCAGCATGTGTCTGTGCCTTGAGTACTTGTCACTTCCGTGTAGACAGACAGTTTCAAGGAGGTAAGGCTCTGTGAGTACAATAGAGCTTCGGACCCATGGGAGACCAGGCTGACTGCGGGATGGGCTGCCTTCAGCCAAGAGAGAAACTCAGATTGCCATGTTGAAGGTCATATGGTGGGCGTGAAGGAGCAAAGTTGAAAACACAGGGCTTCAAGACACTAACACTAAAAGTGAAAATTACCACTTAGGGCACAGTAGTAAGCAAGCAGGAAGAGATCAGAAGTCTTGATGCTGAGGCCTTGTGGAGAAGAGTAGGGAATAGGAGGAGAGTAGGAGCAAGGAGTAGGCAAGTTAATGAAACCCAGAACTCAGAGGGGAGGAGCTAGGATTGTGGTTAGTAAAGACTTCAAGCTTGTGCCAGGGCATGGACAGCAATCAGGGGTACTCTATACTGTTACACATCCTTACAGCATGCCAGCAGCCATACTTGGGGGCCTTTGTCCTAGCAGACATGACCTGCATTCCCACAGTCATACCTGAAGGTATGGCAGCTTGACTCACAGTATCCCAAACTGGACAACCACTCAGTGCCCTTTGGTGATATGCTGGGCAAATTGTATGCTGCCACAGATCCTAGCCCAGGCAAGGTATGACCCACAGGCATACAGCACCTTGAGTACATGTCACTGAGGATTGAAATCACCTTACCTCTTTCCTCTGGCTGGAAATTAGGTATGATGGCTGATGCCTGGGTAGAAACCTTGTATCATAAGAAGAAAGCCATATATAGGAAATGGCACAGCCACAAGACGGGAGTCTAGAACCCAAATACCTATGAAAATGCAGTAGGGCATGTGGAACACCTACTGTAGGTGTGGACAGGAAATAACTGTCTTATATATCCTGTTGTATGGTAATTTCCACCTTTTTAGAGCAGACAGTCCTCACAACTGACTTTTATGTCTACAGTGTAATGAGCATCTTCTGCTGTCAGTGGAGAACATGAAGAAAACTTTGCAGAGAACTTCGCTCTTCTGGCATGGGCCCAGGAGGTCTATTAGAAGGGCCTATGGATGTGGGAAAGTCACCTTGTGGCAGGAATCCCAGAACATCCCTGGGCTGGGTGCTGTACAACGTCTCAGTCAAATGATCTCTAGCCCAGGGCTGTGTGGGGCCTAGGAGGAACCCAGGGACACTGCTCCCAGAATGTACTCAGTGAGGACTTAGGGCAGCAGGAAGTTTCCAGAGGGATCCTGTGGAGATGGGAGAATTACACTCCATGACCCATGGGTAGAGAACACCCTAGGCCAGAGGAAGTCTCTTGCATCTAAGATGTTCGAAAAATGAGTGGGCAGAAGTGTCTCATGTGACCAGCAGGCTGCAGAGGTCCTGACCTTGGGCTCAAGCTGTAGACACATCTGGAATCAGGACAAAGGTTGAGAGGAAAGGGTTTCACTATGTGCAGGAATCCATTGCCATGGGTCAGCAGGGCCCGAGACTCTGACACCTGTTGTTTATGCTTTGATGGGACAAAGCAGGGGGCTGGGGGACGTGTGTGGCCTTCAGGTATTGGGCAACATGCTAGAGAACTTAGTTCCAGGGCTGGGATGGTGTTCTGGTTGGATGGCAGCAGCTGGAAAAGCAGGAGACTTCTGCAACTTCAGAAAGGAATCTGTAGGCATTCTAAATGACACACAGAGCAAAGTAAGCAGTAATAAGATCCAGTGAGGTCAACTGGGCCCTTTGTGCTGGCCCAAGGGCCACATATAACATCTTTAGGCCCTCTAAGTCAGCAGGAAAAGGAAGTCCTTGCAGAAAGCTGGCTAGAGAAGTGCTGCTTGTGTAAACCACTCAGCAAGTCCCTCCCTGGCCCCATGAAAACTCAAAGTTCCCCGGCAGGTGGCCAGTAGGAAACCTGGATACCACTTCCTTCTGTGGAGCAGAACAACTTCAAGGGCCCAGGTGTCTGTGAAAGTTGGATAGGACGCAGAGGCTTCAGCCAGTGCCTGCTCTGCCTTCATCTGACTGTGTCAGCAGGAAAGTATCTGACGTTTTGGTGAGGTGGGAAGAGCTGCAGTTTCATAAGATAGCTGCTGCTCTTGAGGTGATAAAACCATTCAGTATGGTTTGGAGCTTCAGCGGTCTCTCAGCAGGAGACTGCCCTGACCACAAAACCTTACTGTGGTCTGGGGCATGAGCTCCCTTCAGAACTTGCTGCCACTGGGTGCACTCAGAACCCAGTTCCAGCCAAATGTAGCTGACCTGCATTAGTCATTCATCGTGTGTTCTGCCTGCTAGAAACGTCTGGGACCCATGTCCTTTCATTCTGGTGTTGAGGACACCAAGTACACTAGGATCAAATCTCTAACCTGGTTACACAGCTGGCGGGTGGGGATATGTGAGTGGCTTGCAAAGGAGGCCTGTCCTAAGGGCACAGACTCAGAAGCACTCATAGAAGACATACAGTGTGGGTGTTGCTGGTGACTTGGGCTGTAGATCTCTGCCCACTGTTTAGCAAGTCCAGCCCTAGTATGTTTTTGTCCTGAATCTGAGCACCAGTGACTTTCTACTAGGTACAAAAAAGAAGACACTATGAAAAAATTCACAGAGAATCATAGGCAGGCAGATTTCATCCAGGAAGGCAAATTCAAGCACCAGTAGTGGATGAACAGTAGGGTGTGTTTTAGTTGCAGAAAACCCAGTGTTGATATCAGCATGTCAGTTGGCAGTTGGACAACAGTGCCTAGACCTGCAGAGGACCCTCCATTTCTAAGAAATTACTCAAGGAAATGAATACACTGGCTTTTATTATGGAAGAGTTAGCACTAGCAGCAGTCAGAGGGCAATAGAAAGTTCAGATGCTTTGATTTCTCCCTTCCCTGTTGGTACATTCTACAGTATGTTGAAAACTTGCTTGAAAGACATTACTCTCATGGTTAAGTGCTGAGGATAAAAAGCAAGCTGGCTGTCCACATGCGTGGTAATACACAAACACAACATAGGCCTCTAGGGTATGGATCAGTCCTGTCCACAGTCAACCCCTTTGCAAACTATCTGAAGCTGGCAAAACTCCTACCACTCCTAGAGCATAGTTAACAGCTGTGGACAAGTTGAAGCCACTCCATATCCCATCCTGGGAGGAAAACCAAGCAGCCACATAACTGGGTTTTTAAAGAAACTGAGATCCTCACTGTATTAACTTACTATACCAGCTCTGTACCACTACAGAGGAAGACAAGCACCAGAGTTGACTTATTACAGACTATAGTGCCCTCTTGGAGACTGGCCCCGCCACTCCCAATAATATGCCTCTGGACATGTTTGTTAATGTGGATGTCCATCACACTTCTTGAGGGAGACTGGTGTGGACTGGGCCCCATTGTTTTGGGCATGGGGTCTGGTTGTTAGCACATGGTGCTGCTACTCTTTGCCTTTGGACACCATCCACAACCTCTTCTGAGTCTCTGATGGTAGAATGCTGCTCTTCTGAGAGAGCTGTTCTTGAGAGACACAACTGTCCCTGCGTTGTGTTCCCAGTGTCTTCCCTTGTGCTCTTCTGCATTCCATGCCCCTCTGTGGTGGCTGGCTGCTCAGTCTTTGGATATCTTTGGTAGGTCCTGGACAGCTTAGTAAGCAGCCTGTTTTCCTTCAACACAGGTACTGAATGAGGCTGTGGGAGCCCTGATGTACCATACCATCACACTGACCAGAGAAGATCTGGAGAAGTTTAAAGCTCTTAGAATCATCGTCCGAATTGGCAGTGGGTTTGACAACATCGACATCAAGTCAGCTGGGGATCTAGGTAGGAGCTCTGAAGCCTCTGTTTCCATCTACCAAGGTATCTTACTTAGCCTTCAGGCTCTGTTGGACAATCAGGAGAAGCCTACTGGGGCTGCTCCTTGATTTGGGACCGTGGGCAGGACAGGTTATGGTGGGCTGCACAGGATGTGGGTATAACTTTACTCACTGTGTTGTCACCAACCTACCAGGCCTAGGGTTTAGATTGAGACAAGAGACCAGTCAGAGAGGTCATTGTCCTCTTCCCAGAACAGGTAATATGTGTCATAGTCACACTTGTACACACATGAAGCCGTGCGTGCTCAGTTGGCACACGTGCTTGACTCTACATCTGTATGTATATTTTTACTGAAACAGTATGGCCATACTTAGCCATTTTAGCTTGTTTTCTGTGCTACTGGCCAACTGACAAAGCAAGGCTGCACTCTGCAGTGCCTGTTACTGACATCATTCTGCCTTTCCTTAAGGCTACAGAGGGAGGCTAGAGTTGACCTGTCTGGGGGAGCCACAGGGCAGCTGAGAACTTGAGTAGCATGGTGGGAAAGTCAGTCTTGTTCTGTTGGTTCATGCTGGCCTGACAAGCCACAGGGGCCAGAACCTTGGTGGCTGGCCTGCCTTTCCTCGGGTGAGGCCCCATCATTTGTCTCTATAGTACCTGAACTCACAGGCTCCATTCTTCAGCTAGGGATGGCCTAAGGTTGGGCCAAGTTTGGTCCCCTGTGGCCCAGGTATGGGGAACAGGGTGTGGCATGCTTGCCTTATTTCTTCTCAGTGGTCAGTTTTGTTTCTGAGCCTCAGGGATACCTGCTACTGTTCCCTTGCTTATTTCAACTGAGTTCTTTCTGGAGGGTGTGTGGGTCCTGTCTTGGTTCCTCCTTGTGTCAGATACCTTTGATTTGTAAGGTAGTTTCTAAAAACAGTCCTGTCCTAGCACCTCAGTGGGAAGCATCTAGTCAATGTGGGAAACAGAGTTGGGGCCGAGGCCTCTGTGGAGTATGGGCTCATGGTTGGGATGGTGAGATCCTCCTTCTGAGGACAAGGGCCACAGGTAGCCCAAGGCAACATAGACTGTGTCAGCTTACAGTGCCTGAGCATGGGCCTTTGGGAAAATTGGGGCACTGTGGTTAGGGAAGAGAAGCCCCATCTGACTTGTTGCTAGGACAGTGGGGGTTGCTGAGCCCTGAAGTCAGGGCGCCCTGGGAATCTGGACGTTGTGATTCATGTAGTGTCAACAACAAGTGGGGGCCAGCCAGCCCTAAGATGTGCCATTGTGGCCATGGCTGCTTAGGAATGTTGAATAAGAATTGAGTATTGATGGGATTGGCTTCTTTTCAACCACCTGCACATCCAGATTATTCAGGCTGGGGATGGTGGTCAGAGAGCAGTTGGCTGTCCCCTGCTCTGTTTGCTTGTTGGTTACCACAGCTGTGTTGTCCAAGGTTGTAAGTACAGGTTAAGTATGCCCATGATGGAGACAGGTAGTTTCCTTGGTGGCAGTGGGATGTGTCTTCTGACATGTTACCACCCTGAGGTTGTGCTCTGGCTGCAGCACTTCTGATGACAGATAACAGGAGGCTGTGGGCCTGGTCCATGTGTCTCCATGTGTCTTGTAGGCATTGCAGTGTGCAATGTGCCGGCAGCCTCTGTGGAAGAAACCGCAGACTCAACCCTGTGCCACATCCTGAACCTGTACCGACGGACCACCTGGCTACACCAGGCCCTTCGAGAAGGCACTCGGGTCCAGAGTGTGGAGCAGATCCGAGAAGTGGCTTCAGGAGCTGCCAGGATCCGTGGAGAGACCTTGGGCATCATTGGGCTAGGTGAGTTGGCCACTGTGACTCAGCATAAATAGCCTTTGCCCATCTGCCACCTTACACTTTATGAAGTTGAGGCCCTGGACCTGCTGGTTGTGTTGCTATCCTCAGCTCAGGAAAGGACATAGGAGAGGAAGTCCAGGGGCAATACACCAGGCTATGTCTTTCACAGATGCCATCCATAGTGGTCATTCATGTATGGGCACATGTGTATATTATATGTGGATGAAACAGACATGGTATACACATGGATACACTTAGATATGTACACAGTTACATACACACTTCGTGTAACTGACATGTTACTCCTGAAGCACCACCTTGAGGGTGTTCTGTGGCTATAGCACTTTTGACTGTTGATGGCATGAGACTGTGACCTGGTACATGTGTGCCCCACAGCTCTAGAAGGCTTGAGTGGGCATGGCCTCAAGGCCTGCTTCTGTACTGCTGCAGTGGGACTTGGTTCCTACCCTCCCTTGCTTGTTTTCACAGCTCTTTGCTTTTTGTTGGTACCTATTTGTTACATGTCCCAGAGAAATGGCACAGTAAATTGTGCCAGAGTTTCACCATTGAGACTCCCTTGTCACCAAGCAGGTGACTGACCTGGGCTGCACCTGCCTCAGCACTGCTGCCAGCGTCAATAGGTGGGAAATGTGTGTGGGTCACCCGAGTTACCGGAAGAGATAGACTTGGGATATAGTTGTCCCAGTGGACACTCATAGCAGGGTTGTTTGGTGTTCCCTGTCCAGTGTATAGGACAAGATAGTACCTCTTACCTCAAGGTTATAGCCCTGAGATGCGTTGAAGGGTGAAGAAAGACAAGCAGGGGTAGTGAGGGGTCAAGGGTGTCACTGGGCAGGTTTTGGGGGTCAAGGCAGCCCCACCCTCAGGTCTTGCCCTCCAGTCTGCTTGACTTTACTCCATTAGTGGCTCAGCCTCTGCTTCTGTCACTAGTGTTTGGGGACTGAACCATGTGTCCTTTTGGTATCCTGCCTTGCAATGATACTTTGTCCACTGTGCCACGTGGCTGCCACTAACTACCTTTTTGGCTACACTGCTGTCTGCTGGGTCAGCTGTCCACTGTAGCCAGAGCTCCCCGGTTTCAGGACACATGGATGGTGACATGTATTCCATGAGGATGATATGGATGGCACAGATGTGGCGATGCATATGGACATACTTGTGTGTGTATGTGTGTAAAGTATATACAAGCAAGCCTGGTGACTTTTGCCTCCTAGACACAGCAGGGGCTCCAGAGGGAGTTGCTGCACCCTCTGCCCTAGGGACCCTCTAGTCACATGTAATCGCTCTCTTCCAACTATAGAACAGTTCTGAGGCTGACTTCCAGACACTGTGGCCTCCCTCTGGAAGGGAAATGACCACCTGACCCCAGGTATCCCTGCTGTTTCCTGCTCTCCCTTTCTATAGCCTGTTGAGGCTGCCTTCAGTGTAGGATTTGGTGATTAGCTCTCATTCATAAGAGAGGGTACTTAGGCAGTGTGAGCTGTAAGTTTTGCCTCTGTAATGTTGGATGTGCCAGCTACTTTCCCATGTCTGTTGACTTTCACACCCAGTCTTCTGCCTTCCCCTTCCGGAAGTTTTTCTCTATCAGTTTTTTTGTTTTTTTTTTTCCAAAATGCTCTGTGATAAATGAAACATATTCTGTTTCTCTCAGGGAGTATACATTGCATTCTGCCTGGGACAGCTCTGTACCGTTTCCAGCAAGCCTCCCTGTCTGCAGTCTCTGTACTCCATCTGGTACAGCTTGCTAGATTCATCAGCCCCACTGACGGACAGGCTCCCTGAGTTTGTGTTCTTCCAAAAGACATAAGGTTCTAGGTGTTGTCTACGTACCTGACTTGCTCAGAAGCTCCTACTATTGAACAGGACTCTGTTGATCTGTTTAGCCACTGGGCAGATGAAGCTACTGTGAACAACTTTGGACATATCTTTTTGTGCATGTGACACTACTTTTCTTTGATTTAACCAGAAGTGTAGTGGCTTGATAGTGTAGTGGCAGGAGGCCACCACAGCATTCTTCAAGCAGGTGTGTGGTTGGCGTTGTCAGCTGGGTAGCTGCCCTAGGGTCTGGACTTTGTGGATCCTTACTAATGTCAGCATCAGTGCTGCCTCTGCTGTGCTTTAGTCTGTACTTCCCAGTAGCTAAAGAGCCTGAGTGCCTTTCTTGCTGGAATGCCTGACTGTTGAGAACCTTGTTCCTGTGTTGTGAGGTGTGTGCTTGTCAAATTCTGTTTGGTTCTTGGTGTGGATCTGCAAGACTCCATCTGTGTTTTGCCTCAGGGCCGCATCAGACAAGTATATTGACATCATGGCACCTGCTTAATATCTGTGATGAGAGCAGATTCTGTTCTGAAGAAGTCCAGCTATTACTTGTAAGTTGCTACCTTTTGTGTTCTAAGTAGTTTGCCTGCTCTCAAGTACTATGAAAATGGTGCTTTTTCCTAGCAGGTTCATGGCTTTGACTTTACAGGTCTCAGACCATCTGAAACCACACACCTTGCCCAGTGTTGTGAGTGCATTTTGACAGGAAATATAGACAAACATGTTCGTGTCTTTCTACAATGTCTGAATTGGTTGAATAACAATAAATTCACAGGTCTCTGAGGTTTCCAATGGCAACAATTTGTTAGATAATTCTGCCTCCCCAGTAATCTGGCTAAGGTGAATGCAGGATCTTTTACTTTTAGGACTGGGTCTCGTTATGTAGTCCCGTTGGACCTACAGCTTGATAATGAATAGCTCTGGCGTTACAGGAGTGTACTACCACATCCAGTGTTTTGTTCCAGTCTTTTCTTTTTTGGATATTTAAAATCTGATTTATTTGTTACTCTTAAAGACTGTTTTTTTTAAAGATTTATTTATTGATTTTATGTATGAGTACTCTGTTGCTCTCTTAGACACACCAGAAGAGAGCATTGGATCCTCCATGACATATAGTTGTGAGCCACCATGTGGTTGCTGGGAATTGAACTCAGGACCTCTAAAAAAGCAGTTAATGTTTTTAACCACTGAGCCATCTCTCCAGCCCTTAAAAACTTATTTTTAACTGTGCTTACTCAGAGTGAGGACAACCTACGTCTCTTGGTGATCTGTTCCTGGCGTTTTCTTTGGCTTCCTTCATTCTTTTGGCCAAAAGTTTAGCACATTCTGCAGCCTCCTAATTTTTCTTAGTACATTGTTTCTTTAGAGCAGTGTGTTGGTGTTTGTGTTGCAAGTCACATGGAGTAAGGAGATGCTGAATCTTGGGTGCTTTGGTCCTGGGCTTTGTACCTTCTTTGTGTAAGGGCTTTCTGAAAACATTGGCAGATGACTTTACTCACTTTTTTATTGCTTTTCTGTTTTCACTATGACCAAGGCAACTTAACAAAGTATTTAATTTGAGGATTCATGGTTCCAGAAGGGTAGAGTCCATAACCATCATGGTGAGGAGCATGGCAGCAGGCAGGCAGAGTACTAGAGAAGGAGCTGAGAGCTTACATCTGGTTCACAACCACAAGGGAGAGAGAGAAAGAGACAGACAAACAGACAGAGACAGAATGAATAAGTGCTAACATGACACCTAGCTGGCAGTGGTGTGGGTTAATGTCACCCCCAATGACATACCTCCTAATCCTTCCCAAACAGTTTAGTATCTGTTAGTTCAGAAACCAGTCAATCTCAATCTTTTTCAATCTCTTCCCCTCTCCTGCTCCCCTGTCCCCTCTCTCACTCACCCGCCCCCTCTTTCATAATAACCAAGTTGAGATCATTCAGATTGGTACCCACAGTGCATACTCAAACAAACTTGTGTTTCCTCTCTCCAGTTCTCTTTGATCTATAACAATGATGCTTTTTTTTCAGTAGCAGTCACACTTTGCTGTAAGTCAAGACATCTTGCTTCATGGGAAAACCTTGTTTGTCATTTGTCTTAGGGCCTATATTATTGTGGAAAGATATCATGACTATGGCAACCTTTATAAATTTAATTTTAAATTAAACTTGGGGCTGTCTTACAGTTCAGAGTTAGTCCATTATTGTGGCAGAAAGCATGGCAGATAGCGGGCAGACATGGTGCTAGTGAAGGAGAGAAGAGTACTATATCTTGATCTGAAGGCAGTAGGAAGAAACTAATCACACTTCCTCCAATAAGACCATACTTCCTAATAGTCACACTCCCTGTGGACATGTGTGAGCCATTTTTATTCAAACCACCACATTCCACTCCCTGGTCCCCATAGACTTGCAGCCATATCATAATACAAAATACAGTTAGTCTAACTTCCAACCTCCCCATAGTCTATCACAATTGCAACAGTGTTTGAAGTTCAAAGTTTCTCCTGAGACTCATGTAGTCTCTTAACTGTAATCTCCCATGAAAACAAAATAAAAACTCAGATTGCATATGTTTAGCATATAATGACATAGGATGTACTTGACCATTCCAAAAGGAAGCATAGTAAGGGAATACAGGACCAAAGCAAGACCAAAAGCCAGCTGGGTAAATTTCAAACTCTGCATCTCCATGTCTGATGCCAAAATACGCTTGAGCTCTCCAAATCCTTTCAGTCGTGTTGACTATAACACACTTCTTTCTCTTGGACTGGTCCACCCCTCTCAGCAGTTTTCCCAGGCAGGTATCTCACGTCTCTGGCATCTCCAACATTTTGGGGTCCTCAAGGCAATCCAGGCTTCACGTTCACAGCTTCACACAATGGCCTCTCTAAGCCTCCATGCAGGGACATCCCTGACCCATTCCTGGCCTAAGTAGCTTTCTTAGTCTTGGAGGGAGAAAAAGGGGTTATGGTTTTCCTATCTTTGACTCTAAACTCAGAACCATGTGTCCAAAACCTGCCAAGTTCCACTTGCTGGGGCTGAAACATGGCCCCTTCATTTAATTGCACCTTCATTAGCTTTCTGGTTTTGATGGTTACCTTCACTACTTAAGCTTGGCTGTCTTGGAACTTGCTTTGTAGACCAGGCTGTCCTTGAACTCTGAAATCTGCTTGCTTCAGTCACCTCAGTGCTGGGATTAAAGGTGTGTGCCATCACGCTTGGACATAAACTTTTCATCAATTCCTTTTCACAAATTTAGCTGGGTGGGGCCTTGACCTGAGACCACTACTTTCTATTCCATTTAATATCAGGCTTTTCTTTGATCTGTGTATCTTCCTGAATACAAGATTGTAGGCTTAGATTTTTCAAAACTTACTTTAATAAGGGTTCTTAATTGCTTTAACCTCCCTTCTAGCACACTACCCACAAGAGGTAGTAGAAAGGAAAGGTTAATAGGACAAAGAAGGATGTGGACCTGTTTAGAAATAGTATTTTGGGGTGATTCCAATCTTCGTTGTCAGGATACTAGCAATTCAATGCACATGAATCAGCAGTGGTAGCTTGATCCACTCACAAACACCATTCGTGAATCAGCAGTTCGATCCAGAAGAAATCACATGACACTGCCAATTGTCCTGAGTCCATGAACACCACCAGTGTTCGGTGCATTTTTCTCTACAAAGTCACAACAAATGATCAGCAAAGAAGGCAAGACAAACTAATGCCACAGCATCATCAGCAAAAACCAGCATCATCAAAGCCCAATGAAGACTAGCAAAGAATGGCAAAGCGAACCAATATCATACTGTTGTCCACTATCTGTTGGGTTATTCTTATACCCTTTCCAAGCATCATGTGTCCTCTTAAATGTCTGCTCCAGCAAAACATCATGTGCCCTTTTTCCAGGTTGCTTCCAGAAAAATACCATGTGTTTTTTTCTCAGCAAAATCTCATAAGACAGTTTCCAGAAAAACATCATATGACACTGAGTCTCCAAAGAAACCAGAAATTTCCACTTCACAGGATTTAGTCTGGTGTTCTTCCTCAAATTGTATATTTTGTATTTTTCCCTTGCTCAGCTTGCTCCTTTTTGTTACAGATTTGTATAAGAGCACTAAGATCCCCAGGATAGAGTCAAACTAGGCTGTTTTGAGATTTCCTCTGCCAGCCTAATTAATCCTTAAATATTCAATTTAGCCTCAGGCAGACTTTTTGGACAAGGGCAAAAAGTAGCCACATTGTTTGCCAAACTATCACAAGAACAATCTCTAGGCCCATACTAGAATTCTTCTCCTTTGAAACATCTTAGGCCAGAACCCTGTAGTTCATATCACCCTTAGCACCATTTCCTTCCATGTTCTTACTAGTATGATCCATTAAGCAATGCTTAAAGCATTCTATTGATTTTCTAATCCAAAGTCCACATTCCAACAAACAAAATCATGGACCAGCCTATCACAGCAATATCCCAGTCCCTAGTACCAACATCTGTCTTAGGGTTTCTATTGCTTTGAAAAGACATCATGACCATGGCAACTCTTTTAAAGGAAAACATTTAATTGGGGCTGGCTTACAGTTCAAAGGTTTCTGCAGGCAGACATGATGCTGGAGAAGGAGCTGAGAGTTCCACATCTTGATCAGAAGGCAGCAGGGAGAGACTGAATCACACTTCCTCCAACAAGGCCACTAATAGCACCACTCCCTATAGTCTTACAGGGTCCATTTCTATTCAAACCACCATCCTTATCTTTCATTTCTTTTTCTTTCTTTTAGCTTGAGGGGTTATTCAAGACTGTTTTTTCTGCATAGTGGTGGCTTTTCAGGAACTTCTTCTGTAGACCAGGTTTGCCTCTGCCTCCCAAGTGCTGAAATTAAAGGCTTTAAAGATACACACCACCACCCCCCACCTCTGTCCATGTCATTCATTTCTGATAGTTTCAGTTTAGAATGAGCTCATCAGTTTGTGTTTTGTTTAGTCTTTGTGGTATTGTGGGAGTACTGGTCTTTAAAATTCACCATGTCCTCAAGACATTATGTAACCCTATTATTTCATGTTTTGATTTCTCTTAGTAGAGTTCTATAGTGATCAATACAGAATGTTTATACAGAATTTGTAAAACTTTTTAATGTGCTTTGCCCAATGCTGGTGATAGGACCTAAGTACTGCTCCTCCAGTCACATGTTCGGTATAACTACTGATAACAATTTGTGCGTTTTAATTTCCTATAATGTTTAGGAACACAGTTGGTCTTTGCATATTAACCTATCCTGCAGTTTCCCTAGATTCTGGTTTGCAGGTTCTCCAGGCATTTCTTAGGCCCCTGCTGGGCCACCTATAATGCACCGTGTTCTCTCCCCCAGCACATCTCTCTCACTTCCATTCTTTGTTCCTGCCCCTTTGTCATTAGTTGTGATGGTCAGCACTTTATAAACTTCATTTTTTCTCTATGCTTTAGTTTGAGTCATTTCTATTGGCCACTGTTTTGTCTTTGGTATTAGACCTTCTAATAATTTGGTCATTGCAGAATTCTTAATAATGTTTCCAGCTCTAGAACAGGTGACTAGGTTGTGTTGTAGGACAGTTGACTGTCCTCTGCAGTTTTTCACATGTACCTGTGATGCTGTCACATATTCCCAGCAGGTATCAGAAGTCCTCTCAGCTGATCCCACCAGCTGGGTTGACTGTGGATGTGCTTGTTTTTATTTTTACCTGATAGAATTTTTGTGGTACACTAAGTCTCATCTAGAAAGAAATAGTAGAGACCAAAGTAAGTCACATTTCTCCCTACCATGGTTGTTCTGTGCTGCTAGGGATATGTGTGCTGGGGTGGTGCTGGCTGATAGCTTTGGTACCCCTGGAAACAGCTCTCTGAGTGCCCTCTGCCCATTTTCAGGGCAGCTCCCAGCTTTCACATTGGGGAGGGTTTTTTTTTTCCAAGTCTCTACTGCTTACCTTCTCAGCAGCAGCTGTCCTGTACTTGAAGCTTTTCTGTGACCCTCTGTCATTTTACTTAGATTCTGCAGAGTCCTCCCTCTTGGCCTGTGACTGGTGTGTCCCTGGCCTCAGCATTCCTTCATAGACTTGAATTCTGTCAGGCCCCTGATTTACGTTCCCTGTCTTCTGTGCCCTAAGCCTGTAGGGTCATTGGGAGAGACTTAGGGTTTGGTGGGCCCCGCCCTCCCTGTTGGTCCTGATGCTAGTGGAGTCTTCACACTTGCTCCCATCACCTTTGTGTCTCCCACAAACTTGAGTTTCCTAGGGAGACTGTCCTGGCTACTCTTTAGAACTGTGACTGTGTCCTGCCAACATGCCTGACTCCTCTCTTTGCCCTTTTCCTGGTGGGTATTAACTTTCTCTTTGGGTGGATGCTGCAGGAGAAGCTTATGTCCCCAGCACTCTCTTACCAGCAGCCTGTGATGTCTGCTCCGTCTGTATCCAGCATGCTGTTGATGTGTGCATCTGTGGGGCTATCCCTGTACTATGCCTTCAGCCTGTGGCTCCCGTGACAGAACCAGGCTTGCCTCAGATGACACAGGATATGGATTTGTGCAGTCGGGCCAGGAAGGTGGCAGATCCATTGCATGCAGTATACCCTCTCTGCTGCTAGATTCTTTTTTCTTTTACAATTTATTTCTTAGTGTGCATGGGGGGTTTGGAGGGTAGGTTCATATGAGTACAGGTACTCACAATGCCAGAGGTGTCAGATTCCCCTGAAATTAGAGTTAAATGTGGTTCTAAGCTGCTTGACATGAATGTTGGGGATCGAACTTGGTTCCTCTGCAAGAGCAGCAAGCACTCCTATCCTCTGAGCCAACTCTTCAAACCCCTGCTGCTGGATTCTAATGTTCCGAGTGGTCCCAATGTATGCTGTTTGTAGCCAGAATTGATATTTTAAGCATGTTTGATAAGTGGACCCACAGATAAGTGGTCAGGGAAGGGGGCCAAGTTGATTGTGTATCGACTGTGCGTTAGTGAGTATAGCTGATCAATGGCAGGCTGCTGGAGGGTGACAGCTAGCGTTGTTCCTCCCACCCTTGATCGTGGTGCCTCAGCACCTGGGAGCAGATGTCTTGGTAGAGTGTTTGTGACTGAGATCCCAGAGATGTAGTATAACTCTGGCAGACAGGCAACGGTATGTGTGAGGCCCCTGAATTCCAGCTGTGAGGCCAGCCTCAAGCTCTGAGGATGCATGTCTCACTTCATCTTGACTCTGCCAGGTCGTGTGGGCCAGGCAGTGGCACTTCGGGCAAAGGCTTTTGGCTTCAACGTCCTCTTCTATGACCCATACCTATCTGATGGAATCGAGCGGGCCCTGGGACTGCAGCGTGTGAGCACCCTACAGGACCTGCTCTTCCACAGTGACTGCGTTACCCTGCATTGCGGCCTCAATGAGCACAACCACCACCTCATCAATGACTTTACAGTCAAGCAGGTGCGCTGCAGCTGTCCCCCACCCTCCTCCCCTCTCCCACAGGGCAGTGCTGTCCTTTCTTCACGGTGTAGCCCTATATTCTTCCCTCAGGGTTTACCCTTGTTCCTTCCCCCAGGAGACAGTGGACCTCTGGCCTAGACAGCAGCAGTAGTTAAATTCCTGGGCTTGTCTCATTGATAAACCAGGGTATACTTGCTGGTGTCACTGCCCACCCTGGCCCAGGGTCCCTCCCAGAACTAGTCTGTATCAGGCCATCCCCTGGTGGGTAGGAAGTGAGACTTGCTTGTGGGTGTGCCATTACAATGAAAAACTCCAGTGTCAATCACTCACATGGTTATCCTGTCTTCTCAGATGAGACAAGGAGCCTTCCTGGTGAACACAGCCCGTGGTGGCCTGGTGGATGAGAAGGCACTGGCCCAGGCCCTGAAGGAAGGGCGGATCCGTGGCGCAGCGCTGGACGTGCATGAATCAGAGCCCTTCAGGTGCCCCTGTGCCCTAAGATGGACTATGCCCACCAGCCTGATGACTGTGACTTGGGAGACCATGTCTTTGAGCACTGCCTTCTTGCTGGCTGGGTTAGGGGAGGGTTTGCTGTCTGCTCTCAGAAGGGGACAAGAGCCTCAAGAATCTGTCTAGCCTTGGCCACAGTAATGGGCTGGGCTTAGGCTTGGCTTGTTTTCAATTTGTCTCTTGATGTCCATCATGGTCCCTTGGTCCCCAGGTTCAGCAGGGCCAAGGCACATGCTAGCTTGGCTTTGCATGCAGCCTCTAGTCCTGTCTGGGCTGACTTTCTTTTTGGGGCTCCAGCAGCTGACAGAGCCCATCGCAGGATAGCAGACCAGTTGAGTGGTTAGCCACTGAAGAACAGACCGTGGAGTCTGTCTGAGAGCCCTCATTCCTAGGGTTTGTTCTGCTGGGCAGCTGTGCCAGCACCCTGTCAGGGCTCCTCCTCTAAGGTTCAGAAGACCCTCCACCCCTTACTGTTAAGACCTTGGGGTAGGTTTGATAGTCCTGCCTTTGGGGCAGGTCAGGGGCCCTCAGACCCCAGGGCTGGTTGCCTTCTACACCTCCCCAGACTTGGGTGCTCAGATCACTCTGACTGGGTATGTGCTATCCTCAGCTTTAGCCAGGGACCCTTAAAGGATGCACCCAACCTCATCTGCACCCCCCATGCTGCATGGTACAGTGAGCAGGCGTCCATTGAGATGCGAGAGGAGGCAGCCCGGGAAATCCGGCGAGCCATCACAGGTGGGTCATGCTGTCAGACTGACAAGTTTGTTTTATGCCTGTTAAGGGGGTGGGGGTGACACTTGATTATTCCTTTATGGAGGGTCTCTTGGGGTGAAGTTGAGTAACATCATTTTCGTACATGAAGACCTGCCATGCTGGATGCTGTCAGCTGCTTGTGAGCTGAGAGCACGTGTATAAGGCTGAGGTCTCCAGGTTGGGAGCTGCTTTTTCAGGTGGACAGGCCCTGTGGCGCTCATGGGGAGTAAGCTAGGGCTGTGGGAATAAGGGTGGCTCTGGGTCTGCCTCCTTGCCCCCACAGAGGCAGCAGTTTTAACCCACATTGCCGTCTCTCTCTGGTGTACCTTCCAACATCCTAGGCCGCATCCCAGATAGCTTGAAAAACTGTGTCAACAAGGACCACCTGACAGCCGCCACCCACTGGGCCAGCATGGACCCTGCTGTGGTGCACCCCGAGCTCAATGGGGCTGCCTACAGGTGAGCAGGCAGGGGAGGGGACAGTCTCCAAGACAAAGAGGCTTAAACCTGGACCTTGGCTAGTAGGTAATGCAGTGGGTCATATGACCTGGGCTACACCCTTATGTAAGGCCCCTGTGGACGTTAGAGGATTGAACTGGATGGCACAGTATTTTCTTGGGGAAAGAGGTTTGTTCTCAGGAGCCTCCTAGACTGGAATGCTGGGCAGAACTGTTGTTGGGCCAGAGAGTAGTAAGGAGTCAGGGGATGGGGCTTGGGAAAGACCTCACGTAAGAAGCCAGGCTGCGATGCTGCCCTGCAGTGACCAAGTGCTTACTGCCTCCACCTTTTCTGGACCTCAGGGGTCATTGGTAACCATGCAGAAAGGGCTGTGTGCAGCAACTGGGTCTCCATAGAGCTCACACGTCTGCCCTCCTCTCCCAGCAGGTACCCTCCAGGTGTGGTGAGTGTGGCCCCCACTGGCATCCCAGCTGCTGTGGAAGGGATTGTTCCCAGTGCCATGTCCCTGTCCCATGGCCTGCCCCCTGTGGCCCACCCACCCCACGCTCCTTCTCCTGGCCAGACTGTCAAGCCTGAGGCGGATAGAGACCATACGAGTGACCAGTTGTAGCCCGAGAGGAGCGCTCCAGCCTTGGCACCTGGTGGAGGGTGCTGCACGCTCTTGGACCCAGGTGTGCAGAGGTGGCATCCAGTGTGGGCCCTAGCACTCCAGAGACTGGCCCAGGCGTGCACTAGGCGGGGCAAGAGGAAGCACGTCCCCAAGTTGATTGTAGTTGTCCCGTCCTGTGGGCTGGCTCACTGTCCTGTGTCCTTTGCGTTCCTCGTTTAAGCAAAAGAAGTTAGTAGCTAATTCTATCACGAATGTTCTTGTCTGTGTACAGTTTTTAGAACATTACAAAGGATTTGTTTGCTTAGCTGTCAACAAAAAGAAAACCTGAGGGAGCATTCAGCAAGTCAGTTTGAGATTATTTTTCCTTTTCTACGTTGGAACGTGCCCCGGAATGTGGCCGTCGGCACACTTCTCAGGACAATGAATCCTTCCTGTTTTTCTTTTTATGCCACACAGTGCATTGTTTTTCTACCTGCTTGTCTTATTTTTAGAATAATTTAGAAAAACAACAAAGGCTGTTTTTCCTAATTTTGGCATGAACCCCTTGTTCCAAATGAAGACGGCATCACAAGTGGCTCAGAGGCGTGTCTGCAGTGCCCAGTGTGCTCAGGACCACTGGGGTCTGTCCTGGGGGAGGCAGGGGTTGACAGACCCTTGCCTGTGTGGTGCCGTCCTGCTGATGTGGTAGGCTAGCAATATTTTGGTTAAAATCATGTTTGTGACTGTAACCATTTGTATGAATTATTTTAAAGAAATAAAAATCCCAGAAAGAGCCGGCACGCCTGGCACCAGTTTTAATGGTTTCATCGAGTTGGAGCACTGGTGGGTCCTTCCTGGTCCTGGCTCTCATGTCTGCCAGGCCTGACTCAGCTTCTGTGGAGCAGGCAGTCCTGGGGAGACCCAGAAGAGGGCAGCAGCAGGTAGGGCTGTAGTCCCCACTACATCTTAAGGGGACCCTGAGTTGGGGAAGCCATTCTTACATACAGGGAGGGCGGGCTGTGTGAGGGACCACTCCTTTTGTCCACACAACAGCCCCTAGGCCAGCAGCTCTTGGACTGACATTTTGGACAACCCCACTGAGAGAAATACCAACAGAAAATTACTACTAAACAGAAGTTTTAGTATGCATGCAAAGTGCTAGGCAGTGTATGATTCCCTTTGCTGTTTCCTCCACTGCATTGTCTTTAGGTGAAGGTTTTGATCCACCAAACTGATTGCAGTAATTCCCAACAGGAACTGAGCCTGGTATCATTGGTCCAGCCTGGGAATCTACCAAAGAGGCACTGCCTCAGTGGATGCTGAAATAGTTGAGACTAGAAACAAGCCTTGTGAGTAGAACTGTAGAGCTTCAATGAGCAGGTGGCATCAGTCCCAGAGCTCAGCTGTTTGTTTTTAATGGGTCAAATTTATATGGAATAATGAATGTCTGCCCTCTGGGACTATAAGACTAGGGCATGGTAAAAAGCAGGTGGTGGCTGGGGAGATGGTTCAGTGGGTATGTACACATGCTCTGTAGGCACAAGGGCTTATGTTTGAATCCCCAGCACCCATGTAAAAAAAGCCAGGCATGTACCTGTTAGCCCAGCACTGGGAGATAGACAGGTGGGTCAGAGAGCTCTCTGATAAGCAGGCCTAGCCAAACAGAGAGCTTCCAGTTCAGTAGAGGCCCTGTCACAAGGTAGAGGGATGGAATGTGACACCTGACATTCTGCTCTGGCTTCTGCATGTATACCCACACCCCTGCGTGTACCCTGTCCCCTCAAAGCAGGCCTGGTATCAATAAACCAATTCTGAAACAGATTAGTGGGCTAAAAAGAACAAGGAACCAAGGGAGAATAGATTGGGGTACAAGTGTGTATGTTTCTGTGTGTGTCTGCATGCAAATGTGTGTGAGAGCTTAAGACTTGAGCCAGGGGAACAAATAAAGGCGCTTCATCCTTCAGTGGGCAGAGCTGTAGAATGACTTGTCAGAGAGGGGTAGTTTGCTCAAATTGTATCAAAAAGCACAAATCATGGGGGCACAAACTGGGACTGAGTTGTATTTAGACTCCTTGGTAACACCTGTTTTTAGAAAAGACCCACAAGCTAGGATACCTGAATGGTAGGGATGCAAGAGTTCTCTGGCAGCAAAAATAAGGCTTGGGCCCTGAAGCAGGCATGAGAGGCTGTTCTTCAGGCCAGAGCAGCATTTGGGCAGGCTGGACCAGGAGCTAAGCAGGGCCCGAGGATGGGTGGACGAAGGGCCTGCTTCAGGGCCCAGGCCTATCTCCATCCTCTTCTATGGCTTCTCTTAACCCCTCTCTTTGGGTAAGTAGTTGGGAGAGGGTGGACATTCCAGGGCGGCCTGGGCAGTGGCACAGCAGTAGCCAGCCTCTTCTCCTTGTGGCCACCCTAATCTGGCCTCACACTGATCCCAGAATGGGCCCAAGGAGGCCAGGAAACACCCTCTTCTTCCCAATGCTCTGGTTCAGAGCCTAGAGTGACTCTGGAAATGGATTTTCCAGCAAAAAACAACTATTAAAACGGAAGAATGGAGGAAGGCCAGTCCCTCCTCTGGCTCCTGGCTCTCTCTGAGTAAAGAAAACCATCTGGTCTGCTGGGCCTGAGCCCAGGGCCAGAGGAGACCTCTAATCCCTCTGAGCAGTACTGTTCACTCCCCAGCTGGCCCTGTGGCTCCCTTCCTGCCTGGCCTCTTCCCACCTTGGACCCAAGCCCTGGAGTCCCTTACAGATGCCCCACTTAGGGGTGGCCTAGTCCATCATGCGCTTACCATACTGGGAACCTTGAGTCTTTCCTGAACCAACACTACATTGAGTCCACATTTGCTCCCCTACCCACCACACAGACCTGAGCCTTGAGTAACTTACTCAGATGGCCATGATGGCCTCCTGCTCCAGGATCTACCTCGGCCAGTGGCCAGAGAGGGTTCTTAAGGGTTTTTTTGTTTTGTTTGTTTGGTTTTTTGTTTTGTTTTGTTTTGCTTTTTTTTGCTGAGGTATAACACCATGATTTGAAGTAGCTTGGGGAAGGAAGGGTTTTATCTTAACAACCAAGTTTATATTTCATCACTGAGGTAAGTTAGGGTAGAAACTCAAGGCAGGAACTTAGAGGCAGGAACTGAGGCAGAGGCCATAGAGGAATGCTTTTTACTGGCTTGCTTCTCTTGGTTTTCAGTCTGCCTTAAACAACTCAGGGCCACCTTCCTAAGGGTGGCACCAATGGTGGGTTGAGCCTCCCACATTAATCGTTAATCAAAGTGCCCCACAGGTCAGTGTTACGGAGGCATTTTTCTCACTTAAGATTCCCTTTTCCCAGGCATGTCTAGGTTTATGCCGAAGTTGGCAGAGCCAGCCAGGACAGTGTATAAAGATTGAGAAATCTTATAAATGTTCATGGATCACTTGAGCAATATCCAAGATGTACAGGGTGGACGCTCACAGGCCTTCCCAGGCCTGGACCGGTTTGTCTCATCAAAAAAGTTTATAAACAAAAGACATAAAAGCATCCTGGTTTGTCCCTCCCACAGGCAGTGTCTGTTTCTCATTTAAGAAGTTATCTTGTAGCGTCAGCATTGGATGTCTGCATGGGGTTCTGTAGTGCGTGGAGGCGAAGCACCGCTTACTCACAACCTCCATTCAGCTCTGGTGTGTGGCTGGGTCAGCAGGCTGTCGGGTGAGCAGATGTGTGGCTAGATTCTTGGGGTTGAGTACAGAGACAAGCTGGGGAGACAGTCCATGCTGCATCTCCTTCACTTCAGGACAGTGACTGTTTCTCATAGCCCCTCAATGTCCACATCCTCAGATTCCACAGTCCAGTCGTGTGGAGACATGGTGCCTGTGCTTACCGTTCCTTTTCTATCTTGTGAAGCCTTCATATCTCCTGCTCTCTCTCTCTCTCTCTCTCTCTCTGTGTGTGTGTGTTGTAAATAAGTTTTCAGGTATAGGTACATTTGCATGAGTGGGCATGTTTGTATATACATGTTTACTTATGTGTGGTACACATATGTGTATAGGTGTGCATGTAAATATATGCTTGTGAGTGTGGAAACGTGAGGTTGATGCTGGTTCCTTGACCACTCTCCACATCGTATACTTAGGCAAGGTCTCTAGAGTGAACCCAGAGCCCATTCATTAACTTGGCTAGTCTAACTAGTCGGCTTACTCCAGGGTGTCCTTGGCTCTGCCTCCCATGTTGGGATTTTACCACGCCCATCTGCCATGTTGGGATTTGAATCAGTTCTTTATTCTTGCACAGCAAGTGATTTACCCACTGAGTTGTCTCCCCAGGTCCTTCAACCATTTTATTGTGTAAATAAATCCATTGTACAAATTATGTCTTCATAGGACATTTTCATGCATGTTATTATAATGATCTTTGTATTCACCCTCTGTTACTGTCTCAGACACACAACCTCTTATTCATTTTTTACTTATGGAGTTTTTCTTGGTGCTTTTCCTTATTGCTTTACAAGAGTTCTTTGCCTAATTTGGGAAATTATACTTTTACCTGTGGCACACGCTGTACACCATTTTCTTCTCTCTCCTTGTTCACATGCAGAGCAGCCTGGGTTAGGAATGACTGCTCTCACTCACTGCAACTGTTCTGCTCTTGTGTTAAACTGAACCACATGTCTTCACCTGCCCACTCAGAACCCAGGCCATCTTCCCTGAGGACCCCAAGCCTGCTGAGGTGGGGGAAGGGTGTGGCAGGCCGGGATGCAGGCCGCTGCTTCCATCCTGACTCTGGTGTGTTCTGCCTGGGTATGACTCTGGTCCAGTCTTGGCTTCACACCCTTGAGGAGCCAGTCCTCACTGGCCTCCATCGGTGTCCATAAAAGGAAGGCCGCCATCCTGGGCCTGGCACTACAGACCTACTACAGAATACCTATGGGTATTCTGTCCTCTCTTTTGTCCCTCAGGCCCTTCCCCCAGCTTTGTGGGTAGATAGGAGGTCCATGATAGAATTGCCTAGGGCTAGGGGATGTGTGAACATGGTGGGTGAACAGTGGCCCAGCCATGAGGATAATGACCGAGGAGGGACTTGGGCTCAGGGCCAACATCACACTAAATAAGAGTGTTTTCCCCCAAGACCAAAGGCCTTTCACCCCTCCTGGTCTCCTTTGCCCCTGCGCTCTGCCCCTTGCACATTGTTCCTTGGATTCCCGGACATGGTGAAGGGGCCCTGGAAAGCAGGTTCTCCAAATGGGGCACTGTGGCCCAGGCCTTCCAGAGTGGGCACCTGCCTTGATCAAGCTGTTCAACATAACATAAAACCAGAAAAGGCCCTGCAAAGGGAAGGACCAGCATCTCGGGGCTGCTTATTCCCAGCCTCCAGGGCTAAGCTTTGTTTTGGCAAGACCACTAATGCTCACCCCTGGGAACCAGACAGTGCAGCCCAGTTTGTTATCTCCCATCTGTCCTGTGAACCCCCAGATACCTGAGGCAGGATATTCTGAAAACCCCTCAAGCTCTCCCCAGGCTCTCACTGCATGCTCTGTGCATCTCTGGGGCTGTACATCTCAGCCTACTCCAAGATGAAGACCAGAGCTGCTGCCCAGGATCAGTATTTCTGCGTTAAGTGCCCTCACCCTTGCCTTGTCATCTCTGACCTGTGAAATGTCTGGTATGATCTAAACCTCTGACCTGTAGGTGCTGCTTCGCAATAGAACTGGCTGGGGATGAGCCTCACGGACTCAGAGGAAGTTGCCAGGGCAAGTGGCATGCAAACGTGAACCAGATGGAAGGGCACAGGGCTCTGTCCCCACCTTGCCTGGAGTGGGTAGAACCAGAGGCTAGGCAAGAAAATGTGGGGGACGGGGAGAGCTGGACTAGGCAGAAGGTTTGGGCTAGGGTTGGCCAAGGTTAATTCCGGTTTGAGGAGGCAGGTCAACTAGAGCAGGTCAAGACCAAAGTCACGGTTGACTATCGTGTCAACCTGCTGTTTCCTCCTTAAGGTTTTTATTGCTATGATGAAACACCATGACCAAAGCAGCTTGAGAGGACAGGTTGGACCTACGCTTCTACATCACTGTTCATCACTGAAGGAAGTCAGGACAGGAACTCCAGCATGGCAGAACCTGCAGGCAGGAGCTGATGAGGAAGTCATGGAGGGGTATTGTTTTTTGGTTTTGTTCTCCATGGTGTGTTCTGCCTGCTTTTGTAAAAATAGAACCCAGGACCATTAGCCTGGGGACAGCGCCACCACAATAGGTTGGGCCCTCCCCCATCAGTCACTAAGTAAGAGAAATCTCTATAGGTTTGTATACAGCCTGAGCTCATGCAGGGTTTTTCTTGGTTGAGGCTCCCTCCTCTCAGACGACTTCAGCTTGTGTCAAGTTGACATAGGCCATCTGGCATAACTGATGTCTTGTCAGCTTGACACACAGACATGTCACTGTTAAGCCACACCTTTTCTTTCCTGTTCATTCCCAAGATCCCACATTCTTATGGGCAACATAAGATCTTTTAAAAACGTACAAAGTCCCACAGGCTTACAAATTCAAACACTTTCAAAGTTCAGTCTCTTTCAAAAGAGTTCAAGGTAGCTTTTAAAATCCGAAGTCTAAACTGTGGACTCTTATAAAGTGAAAAGTAAGTTAAATGTTTAAGAATGAAGAACAGGAGTGCAGACAGGGCAAAGCTGAAATGGAGACAGTGGAATCACTGATCAATTACCCACGTCTGGGATCCACTTATAACCTTCTGGGCTCCTCCAAAGGGACTGGGTCATTTTTCTGGCTCTGCCTTCCCCTACATATAAAGATTATCTTCTAGGCCTGAGTCTACTTCACTCCATGGCTTCTGCTGTTCTTGGTGGTCATCTCATGGTACTGGGGCCTCCAAAATCCTGGGATCTCCTGGTGCGACTGGGCTGCACTTTCACCAATAGCCTCTCTTGGGCTATGTGCCAAGCCTCAGCTTCTGTTCAGTACCTCTTCTATCCTGGGGCTTCAAATGCTGCCGGCGCTGCACCTTCACCAAACCTCTCCTGGCCTCTCAAAGTGCCAAACCTCGACTGACCTCTTCATGCCTTCAATACCAGTATCACCTTGGAGACTTTTACACATGACCAAGTGTGGCTGCCAGCACCAGGTACTACCTTGTCTGCCGCCTCTGGGGCTCAGCTTCTGTGACTATATATATATGGTTTCTTTGTGTAGCCCTGGATGTTCTGGAACTCACTCAATAGAGCAGGGTGGCCTCAAACTCAGAGGACCGCCTGCCTCTACCTCCAGAATGCTGGAATTAAAGGGATTTGCCACCACCTCCGGCTTCTGGGCCCTTAATCACAGCTCATGTCTCGGCTCCAGCTGGCCAGCATCCCAAAGAGGCCATGCTTTGACTTCAATGTTTCTGCACTCTCATTAATCCCTGCTGATTTTTCAGCTCCAGCTGACCAGACACACAAAAGGTTTGGTAGAGTCTTTGCTTCCCTGGGAAACACACCAGGCCTCCACTGTCTGTGTTGCTCTCATCATTCTTATCTTTCAAGCCTCACAAAACAGCCCACTGAGGGCTCAACACTCCATGGCTGTTCTAGTCCTTCCACAATCCTCCCCAAAACAGCATGGTCAGGTCCATCACTGAGATGCCCCACTCCTGGTACCAATCTCTTTCTTTGTCAGGGTTTCTATTTTGATGATGAAACATGATGTCCAAAGCAACTTGGAGAGGAAACTATATATTTGGCTTATACTTCCATATCACTGTTCATCATTGAGGGAAATCAGGACAGGAACTCAAGCAGGGCAGACCTGAGCTGAATCAGAGACCATGGAGGAATATTATTTACTGGTTTGTTCCTTGTGGCTTGCTCAGCCTGCTTTCTTACAGAACTCAGGACCATCCAGAGATGGCCCCACCCACAATGGGCTGGGCTGTCCCCTATCAATCACTAACTAAGAAAGCCCCCTACCTCCTGATCTGGTGGTATATGTGGAGTGAGGAGGAGTACTCCTCCAGGGTCTGGTTACCATCAAGGAGAGCAGGCCTGAACACCAGCTCTGGGGCCTGGTAACTGTCAGAGAGGGAGCCAGGGTCAGGGAAACCAAGATTCAGGGCCAGAAGCCAGCTTTCCAATAAAAGTGGTGAATGTTTTAGCAAATGTAGAATCCTGGAAATTGCTTAGGAAAAAAACCCATCCTTCGGCCTAGCCAGCTTGGCTAATGACAGGGGAGCCCTGGCTCCTGGACATGTGTGAATGATGGCTGCTGGGCCAAGGTGGATGTGGTGCGGGGCCCTGCTAGGCCTCTGCAGGGGAGCTACACGATGACTTCATATTTGCTCCCCTCCACAGCCACACCCTGGGGGTGCTCCAGCCTCAGCTGACTGCTCTGCGACAGCTGAGCCCTTTCCTTCCAGTCGTGAGCCTTACTCTTTTTCCCAAGCCTGCTTCCTACGAGTCTTCTAATGACTGAAGCCATTTGTCAGCATGACTACCTCCATGCTAGGGCTTGAGTCAGTATTCGAACCACAGCCCTCCTGGGGCACTGAGTACCTGGCTTGGCTGGTCTCAGCAGGGCTTGCTTGCTCTCCCGGAGCCCAGACTTCTGCAGGGTTCTGTGCAGAGATTAGTGTACAGACTCCCAGCTGCTACCAAATCACAGCCCGGGACCCTGCAGCCTCTGTGGTGCTAGAGCATTGCCTCACTCCTAGGGACGCTTGCTGTTGGCTGAGTGGACCAACTTCCCTCATCTACCTTCTAGGAACCTTCTTATCTATAGGAGTCTCTCCCCAGGACATGGTCCCCACAGAGGGACCATGGTCTGCGTGATGACAGATGTGCCCTACTTGAGCCTGTTTGAGGTGGTAAGAGTGATGAACATCCAGGAAGGGCAGAGTCAAGGGTGTTCTGTGTACTAACTCACCAGGCAGGTGACTTTGGCTGTAGGCAGCTGTGGGTAGTGCAAGGCCACAAGTCCTGGGAGTCCCCAGTTCCATTAGCTTTGTAGGCCCAGGGGTCAGCTCAGGAAAGAAGGACCGGGCATGATGAGTAAACCCCAACTGGTCCTGAAGACAGCATTGAGAGGTGGCTGAGGTCCAGTCACTGCCCACTGGCTCTCCTCGGGATGCACAGGATATCTTCTGTCTATGCTGGCCCCAGGCAAGGCAGGGTCACCCTGGCAGCCCCCAGCCCAGTGTGGGGGAGGAACCGAGGCTGGAGGAACCAGCCACACCCAAAATGAAAACCACATGCTGGGCCTGGCTCTCCCTCAAGCCACAGCCCCACAGCTCCCTCTCCCTCTCCTTTGCTCCCCAGCCACTCCTCTAGGGTGCAGGGTGTGAGGAGCCCCAAACCAGAGGACAGCAACAGGAGAGCTCAAGAGAGAAATGTGGCTTCCTGATGGCTGCCAGGCCATCAGCCTTCTACCTCATTAAAGCTGAGGGTCCCTAGTTGTCCCTGTCTCCAAGGACCTAAGGTTTGTTGTGGGAGATGCCCATGTAGGGCTGCTGGGTGGGGCACGGTAAGGGGCCCTGGCAGGCCCTGTGGGTGGAGCATCAGGGTGAGTGAGGACAGTCATTTGAGAAAGGTCTGGTGCTGGCAAAGTTGGGTCAACCAACACCAGATGGCTTGTGCCCCCACCCCCAGCTACCTCACCCTGCCTGAGGCCACTGTCTGAGCAGTGTGTGGGAGGACACTGGACTGCTCCGATCCAGCCTCAGAATGATGGATCCTACAGACTGGGTTCCCTCCTTAGGATCCCCAGTCTCAGTACACACTGTAACCCCAGAACCAGGCACCATGCTGTAAGACCCAGCTCTAGAACAACAACAGCGGCCACCTGTTGAATAAGAAACAGACTCCCAGGCATTGCCTGGGCACAGCTACTCAGAGGCCCAGCTGAAGTGCCACCACACAGTTCAGATGTGCTCCAGCCTCGCCCCACTGGACACTCTGCATTCAAGTGTGTATAGTATGGCTCCTTCCCTGGGGTCTCCCAGGAGCGCCTTGTCCACCCGCAGCCAGTCTACTATCCGTAGGGCCCAGAGCCCAGCTTGGGTGGGACTGAGCGAGAAGTCCAGTGTTGGGTGGGTGCAAGTCTCCTGCCTCAGCCAGTGATCCCATTAAGACTTCAGGTAGGTCCCAGGAAAACTACCAGAAGACCAGTAAATTCGGTAAGGCTGCTGTACACAGAGCTAATCTTCAGAAACAAACCCCTTTCAGATTCAAGTACTTCCATCAAGAGAGGCCATGAGGAAAAGTAACAGTGATGGAAACTATAAACTGGGAACAACTGCAGCATGACAGCTATAGGGGGAAATCTTGACAGGGCTGCTGTGGAACGCAGGTCCCAGCAACAAAAAAAAAGGAACTCTGCTTATATGATTCAGCGGCACACTGCTTATAATGATACACAGCAATACACCTTCACTCTAAGCAAATGCGTTGTCCTGACAACAACAAAGATTTTCTCTATAACTTGGTAAAATTCATTATAAGGTTACTATGGAAAAAATAAACAAAAGGTGACGAGGTATGGACTTCCCTTCTGGAAGGCCTAATGTTTCAGACAGTAAGGGCCATGGGACTAAGAGGGTGGCTCAGTAGTAGAGCAATGTCTAGCTGGACCCTAGCGCCCAGCAGACTGGTTCTCCTGGCACGTGAGGACACACGGTGCACACCACTGTCCTGAGAAAGGTGGAACATGGAGATGCCTTGGCTCTGGACTTGTAACACTGAAAAACAACCAACTGCTTAGAAATAAGCCAGTCCCTGGTGTTCCGTTATAGCATGTCTCCTGGGAAGATAGAAAGAAATGTCTACTCACTTTACACAGGGGCAGGGTGTGTGTGACAGACTAGAGAAAGCATTCCACCCAGACCCAGCTTGGTGAATCGGAGAGTTCATTAGGGCTTACACGCAAGAGCCTGAGTAACTTTCAGGTATCTATGATTAGTTACAGGAGCAATTAACTACAATTAATTACAGTAGAAATTAGAATTAGCAATTGGGAGGGAGAGGGGCTTTGTGAAGGTCACATAGCCCCATGTTTTCATGAGCCTTCCCATCTCTGTCTTCATTGGAGTTTCTGTTGCTATGCTAAAACATCATGACCAAAAAGCAACATGGGAAGGAAAAGGTTTATTTCATAGACTTCCACATCTCAGGAAATCAGGGGCAGAAACCTGGAGGCAGGAACTGAAGCAGAGGCTTCCTGTTCACTGGCTTGCCCAGCCTGGTTTCTTATAGCTCTCAGGACCACCAGCCCAGAGGTGGCCCAGATGGATCCTCCTGCATCAATTAGCAATAAAATGCACCACAGGCCAATCTGGTGGGGTATTTTCTCAATTGAGGTTCCCTTTTCCCAAATGACTGTGAATTGTGTCAAGTTGTCATAAAGTTAGCTAGCCCATCCTCCTCCTATAAGGGAACGATAGCAGGCTGTATCTCATGATCCCAGTGCAGGTGATCAGAGCTTTACAGTAGAGACGGATCATCTTTAGGAAATGACCGCCGTGCACGACAGCACAGACTGAGACACACGTTCATAGCACAGCAGAAGCAGCTGTGCATGGGTATGGGGTCTTTTCTCCTGGAGGTGGCTGTGTTTAAATGTGGTGACATGCTGCTGAAGGGGTGGCTTTTATGCTGTTAAATTACATGTCAACACAGCTGGCTTAAGGAAAGGGCACATTGTTGTCCCTTAAATTTGATGTCACCGTGGAAGCCACACAAGAGAGGCAGGTACATCCCATCTAGCATTGCAGGGCCCAGGCCACTCTGTTCAAAGGGTGAGCCTCAGTGATGAGGAACTGGGTCTTCCCTGGTCTTGGACAGGAACAGCAACGACATCTTTGCAGGAGATGTCTGATCTCCATTATGGGAAGCAGAGCAGAGCCCGGCACCCCAGGGACACCCTGGTGGAGGACAGTGACCCTGTGACCCCAGCTTAAGTGAGAGGGCATCTCTGGGCTGAGCTACAGACACTTAGACAGGCACGGGCCTCCATCCTATATTGGGGGTCCGAGGGTCGTGGTATCTTACCACAACAGCAGACACGAAACCAGGACTAAGGCCCTTCTGAGCAGAGGTACCTTATTGTGCCTCACCCCATGGGAGGCTGTAACTAGAGGCTAGTCATACCTGGCCTATATCACTATAGTCTTGGGCTCCTCACTGGAAAACTGGGAGTGACCAGAGGTGGAGGTCAGTGCTGTGCTGATGAGGACCAGCAGACTGAAGGGGCAGCCAGAGGAAAGTGCATTCCCACACAGTTAGCTCATGGTTTACACATCCCAGCAGGCTGATAAGGTCATGAGAGGAGAGAGGCTCAGAGCCTGCGAGCATCATTGGGGCTGATGAGCCAAGACCTGCCCGTGCCAGAGCTCTGGGGGCCTTTGGGGTCGTCCAGCTCCGGCAGCCGGGGGCTACTAGTTCTGAGCTGGTCTCCTAGCAGGGCCCAGCTCCTCAGCCTACCCTCAGGAACTCCATGTAGGGCCTTCCACTTACTCCAGCCCCTAAGAAGTGTTTATTTGTGACAGCCACAGTCAACCAGCACTTGTGGATGTTTAGGATTGTGAGCCTCCTGAGCTATTTTTCCTCAGGACAAAACTGTGCTTGCCTCGAGGCCAGGCTGTTGCTAACCACAGTAAGTCCCAACTATGACTTCTTCCATCACATTGAGATACTAAAGCCGCCCGTCTGCCCTCCATGACAGCAGCCCTTCACAAATCCCGGCAGCTTATCTCCTCTGTCTTGCTGTAGCCATATTGCTGGATAGCTGGTGAACTCCCTGCCTCTGTCTGTGCATCACTACCCATATCACCCGCCTGTCACCACCTTCCCACACAACAGTTGTTTAACTGGCTTTAACTCCGTCTTTGCCACTCCTGAGCTTTCGAGACTCTGGGCATTGCTGAGGCCTGGGCAGTCTGAGAGTTGGTAAAAGCCTAAACCACAGTGGTTTCCAGAGTGCCTGGCCTTCTGCAATGAACTCGACACAAGCTAGCAACTGCAGTTTACTTGACACTTTTTTTTAATTTTAAAGATTTCAAAATTATGCATAGATGTGTGATCAGTGTGTGGGTATGTGCACACGAGTGTGGATTCTCATGGAGGACAGAAAAGGGCGTCTGACAGCTAGGAGCTGGACTTACAGGCAGATGTTAGCTACTCAACACGGGCTCTGGGATTCAAATTCCAGTCTGTGCCAAGAGCAGCAAGTGTCCTTAACCACAGAGGCATCTCCCCAGCACAAATTCTTTTGAAAGGAATTATGTTCATTCTTATTTATGTATACATGTGTGTGCCCATGGAAACCAAAGAAATTGTTAGATCTCTCTCTCTCTCTCTCTCTCTCTCTCTCTCTCTCTCTCTCTCTCTCCTCTCTCTCTCTCTCTCTCTCTCTCTCTCTCTCTCTCTCTCTCTCTCTCCTCTCTCTCCTCTCTCTCTCTCTCTCTCTCTCTCCTCTCTCTCTCTCTCTCTCTCTCTCTCTCTCTCTCTCTCTCTCTCTCTCTCTCTCTCTCTCTCTCGTTTTTTTGAGACAGGGTTTCTCTGTATAGCCCTTGCTGTCCTGGAACTCACTCTGTAGACCAGGCTGGCCTTGAACTCAGAAATCCGCCTGCCTCTGCCTCCAAAGTGCTGGGATTAAAGGCCCGTGCCACCTCCACCCGGCAGTTGTTGGATCTCCTAAAGCAGGAATTATAGGAAGCTGCGAGCCACACAAATGTGGGTGCTGGGAACTGATCTCAAGTCCTTTGGAAGAACATAAACTCTTCCTAACCCCTGAGCTATTTCTCCAGCCCTGTCACTTGGCACTTCTTGAACATCGTTACCAGTGACAGTGGCTGTTGTTGGGCCACTATGAAGGCACAAACATGGGAAAAGGAACAGAGACACTCACTGATCTTCCTGTCACTTGCCATCACCTGCTCATCCATGGAATCCCAGGTGACACTTTGTCCAGAAGCCACTGTTCCTTCTCCAGGAGGACATCACATCCTCCCAGGGACATGCCAGACCTTCTTTTGTTTACCTGTCAGTGTGACCTGCACTGAGTTTATGGTTCTTCTCATGCTGAACCTACATCTTCTTGTCTCTCTTCTCTAGAGAAGTCCACGTTTAACTATCCTGAAATAGTGGCTACCTCTCACCTGGGGAAACATTGCTGTCCCCAGCAGTCAGGCAATGTCCTGACCACAATGGAAACACAGAGGCCAGAGTGTACTTCTGTGACCTTGCTTTAGACAGCACGGTCCGGCTGCTTCCTCTCTGTGGTGTCCATCATCATCACCACCATCACCAAGAGCTGCCCATAGGTCTTTTACAACCTTGCTAATCATCCTGCCTGAGAACCACACCCTGGGGTCTGGAGACGAGGCTGAGAAACTGTGGACCAGAGCAGCCACGATGGGGGAGAGGTCGGGTTTGCCTTTTGGGCCTGGCCTGTTCGAGCAGCTCGTAGCAGCTCCCTGATGCTCTTCACACCTTCCACGTGCTCAGTGCAGCACTGCTGCAGATTCCATTGCTAGTCACAAACTGGGAGTGAATTTCAGCTGAGGGAATGCCTCCATCAGCTTGACCTGTAGCCAAGTTTGTGTGGCATTGTCTTCCTTAGTGACTGATGTGGGAAGGGGCCAGCGCACTGTGGGTGGGCAAGTAGCCCTGGGTTGTGTACAAAAGCAAGTTGATCCCGCTGTGGAGAGCAAGCATTCTTCTGCAGCTCTGCTCCAGGTCCTGCCCCAGCGTCCTGTTTCTTTCCCAATTTTCCTTGATGATAGACTGTAAAGTCTAAGATGAAATAAACCCTCTCCTCCCCAAGTTGCTTTTGGTTATGGTATTTATCACAAGAGAAAACAATACAGGGACAGTGCTTATTGGTAGAAGGAATATACATTTTTAAAAAGATATTAAATTTTGAGATTGATTTAAATTTTTTTCTTGAGATAGGGTCTTGTGATGTAGCTCTGGATGGCCTGGAACTCACTATGTTGACCAGGCTACACTTGAACTCAGAGATCTGACGCCCAAGTGCTGGGATTAAAGGAATGCTGAACAATTTTTAATTAAAAGCTTTTTATTATATTTTAATTAATGGGGGTGAAGCATTCTTCTCTTTCACCACGTGGATGCTGAGGATTAAACTCAGGTCTTCAGGCTTGGCAGTAAGTGGCCTACATGTTGACCTATGTCTTCAATCTTGAGGTTTTAATTTTGATATAAAGTAATCATATCATCACAAAAAGATTATTCTATATGCTCTTTTCTGTTTATGTCACTGTTTTTCTTACCTTACTGCACTTGCTATAATGTCTAAGAAAGCACTGGACATTGGCAACAGTGGTAGATGCTACTGTCTTGGCCACTGAAGGGTACACAGGTGCCTCAGAGTTTTTGTCATGTGACACACCCTGAAAGAAAGTGAAAAAGGAGCAAAGGTTTATTTTGACTCACACTTGAAGGTTTGTCTGGACTTAACTGTGGGCCTATGCTCTGATGGAATAGAGCCTCGCATCTCACAGCAGCCAGGAAAGAGGGAGGGGGACGGGGAGGGTCCTGGGCAGGGACCCTCCAGCAGGACCCATCTTCTGAAAATTCTGGGCCATGAGCAGCAGGTCAACCCTTAACACATGCACCTGTAAGGGACATTTCATACGTGAACCCTGACAGGTTTGTTCTCTAGGGTTTGTTGTTGACATTGTCAATTTTATTGTTAATAATAATGGACACACGGTCAAACTTAACTTTGTCTTGTCTCTCTGAGGTTTCTGAGATTATCTTCAGTGAAGATGTCTGAGTTGGTGGCAGAGCCTGCCTTGGTTGACAAGGTCTCCTGTGAGATGCTACACAAGTTACTGTTTTTAGTTTGGTTGTTTTGCATCTTCATTTAGAAGTGATGCCTGTCTGGTTTTCCGTTTTTCTCCGCTCAGGGTTTCTGTATTAAGTGACACCAGATTCATGAGTTGACTTGCAGATTTTCCATCTTTTCATGCATTGCAGGAGCGGGAGTGATTCCAGGCTGACCCCTTCCAACTCCAGTCAGACCCGGGCCAGTGCGAGCATCTCTGCTTCTCCCGTGCCTCCCAGGGCCAACCACTTCTAAGCACCTCTCCAGCTTCTTGTATTTCTCTAATTGTGTTTTTCTCATTCAGTAACTCTGATATCTGAATCCACTGAGGATCACCTGTGTGCCATGGGCTTCCTAAAAGCTTCATGTTTTCAAGTTCTGACATGGTGACCCCCTTTGGAGTCTCCCCTCTTCACGACCCCCGTCTTGTCCCCGATTGTGTGTGGATCTAAATGTCAACATTTGCACTGTATAGCAATGGTCATCCCGCACTGGGCTTTCTGGCACGGACAACTGATTTCAGGAAGAATCCCGTAGCCTCTTGTTCTCTACCCCATTGCTTTCTTTCCCCCTCATAATCCTCTGATTTCCATGGTAGAGCTCACTGTGACCTGCCTGCCTCTGTCTCTTCAGTGCTGGGATAAAGGTGTGTACCTCCACACCCAGCCCGACTTACTGTCTTAGGAGGGATAGAGCATCCTTTCTCTGTATCCACTACAGAAAGCCCCATGCTGGGGCTCTGCTTGTCCATTTCCATGGCTTTCTAGTGGCTCCACATGTCCAGACTGGAATTCCTGCTTTAAACAAACGGCTCCTACAAGAGTGCTACATCATTTCTGAGTGGTTAAGGCTGGGGATAGCTTTAGTCATTTTAAATTTTGCTGGATTAAAAGATCATTTAAATGAAACCGCTTTCAGTTCACTAGCCCTGCACATGTAGACTTATCTCCTCTGTGAAGATGTGAGCACCACTGTGTTATACAGTCTGTCTTGTCCGTCCATCTGTCTGTCTGTCCGTCTGTCTGTCTCTCTGTTGCCACCGTGCCCTTGGCACCCCAACCCCTGCTGACCCTGCATTGTGTCATGGCGACTCCTGTTAGGGTCAGTGTTCACGTCAGCACAGCTCACTGGCGGCCATGCTCAGACCCTTGCTCTGACCGCCCTCTCTGGCTGTGTCCACTGGGCTGGCTGCTCTTCTGTTTTTGCTGGATCGGGCATATGGATAACATGGGCTAGAGATCCTTCTCTGTGCTTACTGGTGACATTTCTGGGCTGGCGTGGGATGCCTGATCCCTAGATGACATGCCACTGTCTGCAAGGAACTTCTGAGGTGGCAGCTCGCTCTGTCGGCAAGCACGAGCATTCTCCTGTACTCTGGAAGGTCTGGGAGGGGACGAGAGTGTTCTCAGTCATGGCCCAGGCTTCTCTGGGTCACTTCCCCAGCCCTCACCTTTACATGGATTCCCAGGGTTTCTCTGTGGGGAAATGGCCGTCCAACCTCTGTACATTTTCCCAGTGGGTGCCTTCACCATTGCATGGAAGAGGTGGGAAGTCCTGCTGGAGCACTAGAAATATATAGTGCCCTGTGCTCCCAGATGGGGAAAGCTGTAACCCAGAGAGGTAAAGTCATCTTCTTGGGGATACACAGCCATATGTGAAGAAGTGGAAATCTTCCCATTTCTCTGACCTATGAGAAAGTGCATTGAGGAAGGGCTTAGAAACAAAACAAAACAAAACGAAACGAAACGAAACGAAATGAAACAACATGTGCGGAATACCCTGATGGGTGTGCTTAATGGTTCACAGAAAAGAAAAACCCCTAGGGAAGGAGGTGGGTAGAGCAGAGAGACAGCCTTCAGAGGCTCTGATCCCTTAGGGACCAGGGTCGGAGCGGCAGCCAGAGTGGGGGCAAAGGGAAGTTCACTGTTTCCGGAGCCCCCGCGAGACCGTAAGACCCCTCCAGGCTCCTCCGGGCTCTGCAGAAGCTGGAACAGCAGAGGGGGCAGCGCTGGTCATTGGTCGGGTACCATGCCATGCATTCTCTGTCAGCTGGTATTGGGTGGCGAGCAGATCTTTCTCTGAGTCATTAGGAATAAACTGTTTTGTTTACAGCCTTTCAAACATCTTTTTCCAGGTATGGTGGCACACACCCAATCCCAACACCTGAGAGGAAGAGGCAGGTGGATGATCTCTGTGAGTTCCAGGTCAGCGAAAACTACTCAGTGCGACCCTGTCTCAATAAAAATAAAGTCAAACAAACAGCTTTTGAGAATTCCTAGAAGGAAGGGGAGCCAGATGCTGCACAGAGCACAGGCTTAGCAGCTGCAGGGAACACCCTGGGTTTGACCCAGGTCAAGGCTTTATCCCCTTTGCCTCAGGCATCTGTCTAGACAGCTCTGTCTGTCTTTCCATTCTGGACAAGTGAAGGCTCTGTTGAAGGTGCTGTCTCCAGCACTGCTTCAGGGCTAACCTGGGACCAGGATGCAGTCCCTCTCCATGAAGGAAGTGAACAGAATCTGGGGCTTGGATGGAGGTACCCATGGGCGGCGCTCAGGGGCAGAGGGCCCTGGGAAGTGGTGAGCCCCCCACCCCCCCAAGCAGCAAGCTGGAGGGCAGACATGGGCCTTTCCAATATCTTGGGGGTAAGAGACAACCTGGTCATCCTGGCCTATGCTGTCAGGAGCCTTCAAGGGTCAGCAGCCGGTCCAGTTGCCTCTAGGGAGAGAGATGTGTACAGAGAAATGCCTTGGTGAGATTCGCACATCATCAGCCCTGTGTCTGGGCTGTATCAGGAGCCAGCAGCCAGAAAATGAATGTGAACTGAAAGCCTTGGGATAGGAGATGGCCCATAGGATGGGCTCGAGCTGCACTACATCCAGAGCTCTGTCCATCAGCTAAGCAGGAGCTGGGGGCATCCTCCCCACAGCCCTGGATCCCAAGCTGGAGTGTGGGCAGGAGCCTGCTGTAGGGCTGGGGCTTCGCCAGGTGCTTGGCCTGGTGTTTTTCCTTCCACGGGCTCTGGCCCCAGGCCTGGTGAGCATTATGCTGACCCATATTTCCACTGTGCAGGGTGGAAAGTAGGACACCAGTGCGGCTGGAGCCAGGGCGGTGGGAGTCAGGCGGAGGGGGAGGCCAGATGCTTCCACTCAGAGTTTCCAGGCTGGGAAGTGGCTCATAGGCAGGGAGTGCCCTTCCCTGAGCCTCCAGGCTCCTCTGGGCCAGGCAGGGGGCTGGGCAGAGCCAAGCCCAAGGAGCTGTGGAGGGCATGCATTGTGGCTCTCTGTGTGCCCCTCACTCTGCATTTTGAGGGCCTTGACAGGTCTCAGGGACAGAACAACTGGTTCTTCTGCTCTTCCCTGCTGAGTGTCCCTGCTTCCTCCCCTGAGACTTGGGGGGCAGGCACCCTTAGAGGTAGACCCCAGTGTGGCTGCCTCATAGCATCTGTGTTGAATTGGTGAACCTGAACACTGAGGATTTAGGAGATGCCCCCGAACTCAAGGCCACAGAGCAAGGTCTACAGAGACCCCACTGCATTTGTGGGTAGAGTGACGTTGGATCTTCTGACACTTGGAGTTTTATCCACATGCCTCTCTGGAAGGACTGCAAATGTTAGCAACAGGTTTTACATTTTCTGCAAAAGGAAAGGAGGGAGGGAGGGAGGGAAGAAGAAAAAGAAAAAGCTGCTCCCCCTCCTCCAAATATGGTCTTGTATGTAGCTCAGGCTCACTTTGAACTTGTGACCCTTGACTTACGCCTCCTAAATGATGGGATAATAGGAATGCCCAGCAAATAGCTGACATTTTCTCAGGAATAGCACTTAGTCTGTGGATCATTGTGGGGAGTATTGACATTTTAATAAGAATTTGGAGAAAGGAGATGCCTATTTCTTAGGTCTTCTCAAATTTCTTGTAATGATAGGTTTTAGGATTTTTTTTTTTTAAGAATAAAAGTTTGCACCTTCTTGGTTAAGTTCACTCTTAAGCATATTATTCTTTTTGATGTAAACAAGTTTACATCAAAACTTGGCTCTTCTGCTGTCCATTGCTGCTATACAAAAATACAACTGAATTTTTTTTTATTCGATATATTTTTTATTTACATTTCAAATGATTTCCCCTTTTCTGGTCCTTGACTCCACGAAAGTCACATAAGCCCCCTTCCCTCCTCCTGTTCTCCCACCCACCCCTTCCCACTTCCCTGTTTCTGGTTTTGCCTATACTGCTACACTGAGTCTTTCCAGAACCAGGGGCCACTCCTCCAATCTTCTTGTACCTCATTTGATATGTGGATTATGTTTTGGGTATTCCAGTTTTCCAGGCTAATAACCACTTATTAGTGAGTGCATACCATGATTGATCTTTTAAGACTGTGTTACCTCACTTAGTATGATGTTCTCCAGCTCCATCCGTTTGTCTAAGAATTTCATGAATTCATTGTTTCTAATGGCTGAATAGTACTCGACTGTGTATATATACTGCATTTTTTGCATCCATTCTTCTGTTGAAGGATACCTGGGTTCTTTCCAGCTTCTGGCTATTATAAATAGGGCTGCTATGAACATAGTGGAGCTTATATCCTTATTACATGCTGGGGAATCCTCTGGGTATATGCCCAGGAGTGATATAGCAGGATCTTTCGGAAGTGACGTGCCCAGTTTTCTGAGGAACCGCCAGACTGATTTCCAGAGTGGTTGTACCAATTTGCATCCCCACCAGCAGTGGAGGAGTGTTCCTCTTTCTCCATATCCTGGCCAACACCTGCTGTCTCCTGAGTTTTTAATCTTAGCTATTCTGACTGGTGTAAGGTGAAATCTCAGGGTTGTTTTGATTTGCATTTCCCTGATGACTAATGAAGTTGAGCATTTTTAAAGATGTTTCCCCGCCATCCAAAGTTCTTCAGGTGAGAATTCTTTGTTCAACTCTGTACCCCATTTTTTAATAGGGTTATTTGGTTTTCTGGGGTCTAACTTCTTGAGTTCTTTGTATATTGGATATTAGCCCTCTATCTGATGTAGGGTTGGTGAAGATCTTTTCCCAATTTGTTGGTTGCCGATTTGTCCTTTTGATGGTGTCCTTTGCTTTACAGAAACTTTGTAATTTTATGAGGTCCCATTTGTCAATTCTTGATCTTAGAGCATACACTATTGGTGTTCTGTTCAGGAACTTTTCTCCTGTACCGATGTCCTCAAGGATCTTCCCCAGTTTCTATTCTATTAGCTTCAGAGTGTCTGGCTTTATGTGGAGGTCCTTTTTCCATTTGGAGTTGAGCTTAGTACAAGTCGACAAGGATGGATCAATTCGCATTCTTCTACATGCTGACCTCCAGTACAACTGAATTTTTAATATCAACTTTGTATTTGCAACCTTGCTAAACTTACTGGTTTAGTATTTATGGTTTTGTAGAATGCAGATGACATCCAACCAACACAGCAATAACAACTACTTCCTCCTGTGGCCTATGAACTTCCTAGTTTCCGGCTTTGGGCCTGCCTTACAGCTTAAGTCATGAGGTCCCCCATTCGGAGCTGACCTTAAGTCCGATGGGAAAGCAGTAGGTTATGGTCACATCAGTAGTGCCGCCACTGCACTGGCGGGTGCTTCTCACCTGCCGTGTTGGTATCTGACCACACAAGGAGCATAGCTGATCAGGACCTTGGTGAGAGTTCACCCCAGAGGCCTTCACAGCACTGCCTGTCACAATGGAAGGGAGGTTGTAAGGAGGGAGCTTTCAGCTTAGTCTCAGATTTATTTCATGTCCTGTGATTGAATTGTCTGGTGTCTCCAGCAAAGGGGTCTTATCATCTAGTTCTGGTACACACCCAAGAGCAGTGGATGTCTTTAAGGTTTGCGGGCCCCCGATCAACGGTTCAGAGAGGCAACTGATGCCTAAAACTGAAATGTTATCTAAAATGCTCATGACTCCCATGCTTGCCCTTTCTATTCATGCAAGATGTCTAAATGAATACACCTTCATTACTACCTTTATGGTTCTTACAAATCTGCAAGACACTCAAGGGTTACCATGATGTAACCGACAATATTACAGAGCGGGGCAGGATCTCTGAAGCGCTGTCCATGCCAAATAAGAATCATTCAGCCTCAAGCAGCTAAGTGGGGACTTAAAAGGAACTGTTAATACCATCCAGTACAACATGGAAAGATATCAATCACTTCTATCAATCCTTTTTGTCAATTGAGCAATATTGGGTGTGGAGGCATGGGTAGGCGACACTATCCGTTCCTCCGTAGTTCACAGACATTTTACATGAGCCATCCAGCCTCCCCATCCTCGAGTACCGCAGTTGCTGAGGGTCTGTCATACATTTTCCTACCCTGATGATCTTAGAAAGGCTGCTTGAGTTGCCAGCTCAGCTCAGGTCAAATGACCCTGGGTCAGCCTGCCGTGCCGGGCGCTGCAGTTGAAAACCCAGTCCTGAGAGGCTCTGGGGCAGCACCGTGGATCCTACCTTTCTATTGGCCACATATGAGTTCTGCAAAGGCCCCAGCGTGGGCAACCAGTCTCCACCAGCAGAGTATTTTGCATCATATACTCTGCGGGGATAGCTGCCCACACCTATGTTAAGCTTAATCCCTTTTCATCTGTATTGAGTTCTTACATGTATGTATCGTGTGAATAAACGTGTTCTGTCCTTCCGTTTCGTTTTCCCATCATGCTGCTGACTTTCTCATTGTCTCATTTTCGTTCTCTGGGTACCTCAGGCAGTCGCTGTAGAGTTTCAGTGTGGCCAGTTCATCTGTAGGTCTTTTAATTGACAGTTTCTATTTTCTCCACCTGAAGTGTACAATGCTTTCCTGGTTTTGGTAAGCATTGTGATTTGTTTTGTTGTTGTTGTTAAATCGGAAATTCGAGTCTAACAGTGCCAGGGTCCTGATGATCCGCTTCTCCCCAAGGTCGGCCATTTTTGTCATTGATCTCTGTTCCAGCTCATTTGTCATAGGCTGTTTCTGGGCCAGAGACCAGCTGGACACGCAGACTTGTCTGCTCAGGCCTTTTCAGAGCCTGCGCCTTTCTCGGTCTGTAGGGTAAAAAGTCTGAGCTCACTTCCGGGACTTGAAATCCCACCAGTCCCCACCCTGGAAATCTCCACCCTGGAAAACTCCACCCCCAAGAAACCCTATATAAACCCTACCTCTCCATCCGTTCTTTGCTGCTTCTCACTGAGCAGAGGCAACCACCCTTCTGTGTTCTCCCCAATAAATCTCTTGTGTGAGGTTTGTCGTGCAGTGTGACCGTGTGGTATTCCTTGGCTCCTGACCGCTAAGATACCATTCCCCCTCAGAGCTGCTTATAGTATCACTCTTTAAACTTTCCTCACAGACGCGGTTCCCCGCGAATAACTTAATAGTTCATGCCTGAGCTTCCAAAAGAGGAAAGAGAATGATGGATGGGAACGGGGAGAAGAAGGCCTCACTCCTTTAAAGCTCTTGGGAGTAGCAGCTGGAATGGCCGGGTAGGCAGCCAATTCCTGCTGCTGTGACTAAAGAGCCTGACACAGAGCAGGCGAGTTTATTTTGGCTCCTGCTGTCACAGCAGAGCAGTTGATAATGGTGGGGAAGGCGCGGCAGAAGTGCTTCTTTAGAGTCGAGGGTGCAGTGGAGGCACCTCATCCAATGGACAGGAGAGCCCCAGATCATAACCTTCAAGGCCTGCCCTTAGCAACCCACCTCAGGGAGAGGCCGCAAACCCCAAATGTTCCACGACCTCTTACACAGCACCCAAGTGTTCGAACACAGAGCCTCTGGAAGGAATTTTACACTCAAATCGTAACAGGCTCGCAACAATTCTAGCAGAACAATGAGCAGCCATCTGTCTCTATGAACATCTGCAATCACAGCCTTGCTGAGATCTCCGAGTACAGATCACAGAGTCTTTGTGGCCACTTAGCTCTTGTAGGTTGTGTGCAAACTACACCAAGAATACACACATCCTTGCCTGCTGGCGGAGAATGGACAGCTGCTCATATGGAAAGCAACTGCGGTTCACGTTTGAGCCTCTCCTAGGAGTTCATACCTTCAATGGACTTCACTGTTCCAGCCAGTTACACCAGCCAGACTCTCCAGCAGAACTGCTACCCCGGCTGGAGCCAGCTTCCTGCCCACTCTCTGCACCCCAGGGCCTCCTGCTTTGCGTCTTTTGCTGCTATTTCTTTGTTCACGTGGCTTTGACCGATTGTCCCTTCGTTTTCAATCTAAACAATTCCCTTTAGTCTTTCTCTTGGAGTAGCATTCCTAACGAGAATTCTGGTTTGGGCTATTGAGGAATGACGGCCTTTTCTAGAGACATTGGCTTTTTAATTGTCAATGTTGTTCCTTTGTTCAGCGTTCCCCCCCCCCCCCCCACTACCGCTGTACATGGTTCCTGGTGAGGGTGAAGTGTTAAATCTAACAGGAACCCTTGCCTCTGATGGGTTGGCTCTCTCTTGCTAATATGGGACTCTGGCTCATGAGTGCTTAGCAGTAACTATGACGGTCTTTTTGTGTGTTCCATACCTAGAATCAGTTGAGCTTCTTGGGTGTATATATTACCTTTTGTCATCTGTTTTGGAAAGTTTCAGCTGTTATTTTTTTTCTTCACATACTTTTTCTCTTGTGAATGAAAATTCCTGAAAAGAAACCATGTCTGGCTCTGAACAAGAAATCTTCTGGAAGTAGGCTGTGTCTGCAGAGACTGATGGGCCAACTGGAATCTCAGTGCTGTGGAGAGGTTGGGATTTGGTAGGCGCAGAGGCTCATTACTTTGTCTTGGGCTAGCGTTAGCGTTCTGTAACAGCCATGCCTTGCCACACTCTGTTTCTGACCTAATTAATACCCTATGATAATAAGAACCTCTTAGAAGCTGTTGACCTAGAACTGACATCTTGTGATAATTAATGAAAGTCTCTTAGAAGCTTTAACTTAGCAGGACACTGGTGTCCATGGAGAACTTGACAATGCCATCAGATGCCATCTTGAGCCTATATATGATACAGTTGTCCCATCTTGTTGAACCTACTTCTCTGGTTCACCCCACCAATGTCTTTTTTTTTTTTAAAGTGTTTTTGAGACACGGTTTCTCTGTGTAGCCCTGGCAGTCCTGGAACTCACTCTGTAGACCAGGCTGACCTCGAACTCAGAAATCCTCCTGCCTCTACCTCCCGAGTGCTGGGATTAAAGGTGTGTACCATTGCTGCCTGGCCCCACCAATGTCTTTTAAAGTTACCTTGATACAAGATTATTTTTGTTCTGTAAAAGTATAAAAACTCCATGAAACTACTCCCACATTGGAACATGGAATTTGGGTAACCTAAATCTGTGTTTCTGGGGCCATGGGCATTCAAATGGCTCCAGAATAAACTGTTTGCTGTTCTGTTGAGACAAGAGCTGTGGTTTCTACACAGACACTCTGCATCAACCCTTTTCCCCTTGGGATTTCAGTTGCGCAATTGTTTGTGTTTGATGGTTGGTTCCCTGCAAGTCTCTAATGTTTGTTTAGTTTCCATTATCCTGTTTTCTTTCCCAGACTGGGTAATCTCAACTGACCTATTCCTTTTATGGGCTTCTAATTCTGTCTTCCCAAATCTCCTGTGAAGCTCCTGTAATGAAAAGCATGGTTCAGTTTTTACACCTTTCAACTCCCAGGCTTATGTTGTCCTGTAATTGCTACCATTCTCTCGGGAATCACTTGTTGGTGAGGTCACACTCTCACACTTGATCAGACACAGCTTCCTCTGCAGGATGCAGCCAGTTTGTGGCAGGATCCTGTTACCTACTCCAGGCGGACCTGTAGCTTGTGATGGAGAAGAGCCTGGCTTGGAATTTGTGCTAATCCTTCTCCTGCCTCCCAGTGCTGGGATTGGATGTGTGAGCTGCCATGCCTGGCTCTTAGCATGGCTCCGAGCATGCCCGTGACTGGTAAACTCTTTACCTAGTGTCTCCAAGGCCTGTGCTTCCTCAGGGAGTTTCTGTAGCTGCCTTTTTACTCTCTGTGTATGAGCCGTGCTTCTCTCTGCTCTTGCGTGTTTTGTACATTGTTGTTGGGATCTGAACAGTTTAGAGAGTATAATTTGACAGCTCTGGAAATTAGATCCTTCCCCTCCTCAGGGGTTGCTGTTTGTTGAGGTTTCTTTAGTAACTTTTCCGACTTACGTTTGAAATATTTGTGTGCTTTGCCATGCATGGTCATAAAACCTTTTCCTGGTTAATTCAGCGGTCAGTGGATTATGGGACTGAGGATGCCTGGGAGTCTGTTCATCTTCCAGCTGTGGGGCTCTCTGTGTGTTGGGACAGGATAGAAACTCTCAGCCAGGCACTTACTAAGGGCATTAGGCCCCACTTCCTGCTTGCAAAGAGCCTCAAGGTCAGTCAGAGGTGAACCAGGGCCTTGTCAGGCCTCGCCTGAGCACTGGCATTCCCTGAGCTCCTGGAGTGTGTGGCTCTCTAGGCTCTTAGGAATACGTTCCCTGTGTACTTCCTACCTCTGAGCTTTTCATTCTAGGTATTTTGGCCTCAGTCTTTTAGCCATCCCTTGGACAACAGCCTTAATCATTACCTGTAGTTATTTCCAACACAAACCTCTTGGGAAGGGCTCAGAATCAAGTCATCTAAAGACAGCTTCTCACGTGGGGTCCTCTAGGGAGCTACCAGAGAGCAGACATAAAGACGAATGATTGAGGAGGCTCCAGCCCATGCTGTCCCAGGCCTCAGCTTCCAGACTATAGTTTCAGCATCAGTGGAGGGAAAGTTTGGATCTGAGGTAGTTAAAGGTTTGCCACCTTCCCTAATTGTTTGATAAAATAACTTCCCATTTACTGTTGCAAGCCTTTGGCTAATTTCCAGAGTATCCTCCCCCCCAACCCCACCAAAAAAAAAAAAACCCAACCCTGTTCAGACATTTCTTCCTTTTTTAAATTTTGTGAAAGACTCTCACTATGTAGTCTTGGCAAGCCTGGAGCTAGGTATGTAGAACAGGCTGACCTAGAACTCACAGAGACCCATTTGCCTCGGTCTACTAAGGTCAAGTCCAAAGTAAACACCAGTTTCCCAAACTCTGAAAAGTCAGTCCAGATATCCAGAAATGAGTTCAGCATGGACTGGCACTTAGATCAAAGCCAGCATTCCTCAGGAGCTTGTAAAACTGATTCCCGTCTACCCAAAGGAGTCATTTCCCTCACCTTTGGCAGAAGGGACATAGGACTCCTTGTGGCACCTTGCTGCATACCCAAAGCATACACTGCCTTCCAGGCTCCCTGGGTATCACAGGTCCGAGGCTCACATTTCAAAGTCCATGCTGGCAGCCCTTCTTCTCCCCTGAATGCCCTCCAGCGCATAGGCCTCCCTCCCCCAGCTACTCATCTTCCTTATAACCCCGCTATTTCTCACTATGTTCCTCCCTCCTCTCTCTCTCTCTCTCTCTCTCTCTCTCTCTCTCTCTCTCTCTCTCTCTCTCTCATACACACACACACACACACACACACACATACAACCTACAACAAAAGCTGTCCAATTATCTTTGTCAGTGTCCTTGTTGCTTTGATGGAGAGAGCTCTCAGGAGTTCTTACTCCCCCATTTTTGCTGAGGTCCTGGCATCTTACGTTGGATATGAAGAGACACTACAGCAAGTGCTTCTAGAGATGGCCAGGCATTTTATTTTCTACTGTGGAGGATCTCACGAGGAGAATTTTGTGGAATGGTCCTCTCTTTTCACTGTCACATGGGTTTAGGGATAGAAAGTAAGTCACTAGGCCTTAGCAGTCATTTCAATGCCCAAATTCACATTCAAAGGAGGCCAGCTGTTGCACCGTAAAAGGGGACAGTCTACGTTAGGGCCACACAGCACTGGCTGGTCTTCTCCTGTTCTGTCGCATGTCAGGCATGGCCTGGTCTCCTATACATACCTTGTATAGACATGCTGTGTTGACTTGGGAGGACGCATGTTCAGAGGGGTTGCATAGCTGCAGTGCTAACACCCTTGCATGGAGAGCAGCTGCAAGCGGCCCTACTCACGTGCATTCAGAGGCTAAGGCATGTGGACGGGGTGGGGCCTTAGGTGCTGCTGATTCCTGCTCTCACTTTCTTCCTAGGTGTTTTCTAAGAAAGCAAACCACACAAAGGTGAACCCAGGACTTGCTCACTGGATATAGTTCAGGCCCTGAGTCAGAGGTGCTGTTTGAAATCTCACCCAGAATAGTGACATGGGAGACAGGAACGGTGGGAGGGAGAACAGGAGGGAGGAGGGCATGAGTGCCCCGTGGGACAAGTTCCTGAGCTGGTTGGGCCAGCAGCCAACTCTGCAGCCCGGCTAACTGCATAGCTCTAGAAGTTGTGTTACACATGCCTCTGTGAGCAGGAAACATCCTGTAGCAAAGCTCCGGCTGCTCACAGGGCTATGATGGCTTCCCCTCTCTCAGGAGACGGGAAGTCAAGCCATGGAATGGGCTGAAAGGCTAGTGTTGGGTGAGCAGACGCTCCTCTGGGCTGCGCTGGCTGCAGAGCTGTCCCTGAGACTTAAGGCCAGCTTGGAAGAGCTCTCTTTAGGGAGAGCCAGTGCAAAGGCCCAGGGAAGGTTCAGTACCTGGTAGAAAAGGGGACGGGGCGGGGGCGGGGGGCTCATGAGAGAGCCAGTCTGGTGGCCCTATTCTGCGAATACTGCCCAAGGGTAGACACAGCCTCTAGAGAGCATTTGTATAGAGAGCATGCATCACGGAGCCAGGCTGGAGCCGGTGAGCAGCTGAGCCCGAGTCGGTGGGAGCTGACTTGTATGGTATCTGAGGGTGAGTTTTTAATTCAGAGCCGGGCGCCTGGCATGGAGGCCTGCCTGAAGGCTGTGTGCGCTGCAGGAGACGGCCATTCTGTGGGTGGGGAGCCCAGGCCTGAGTCAGCAGAGGAGGCTTGGGGCATGTCTCTGCCCAGGTCAGGCCTAAGGGCCTGTGCCACACCTAAGGAGGGGTTCTTTCAGGCCCTGAAAGAACCATTGTTACACCGTGGCAAAGTCCTCCCCATGTCCCATCATGTCCCTAAACATTCTCAGGGATTTTCCTTTTTAGGGGACCCTAAAGGAATGTCTTGCCTGGCTGTTCTCCTGCCCAGCCCTCCTCGGGCAGCCCTAGCTTGGCAACTCTGCTTGGAAGTGACTGGATTTGGCTTGTTCTCATTGCCAAACCAGTAGGTACCCAAGTCACAAAGACTTCATGGGCTTGAGGCCGAGAGAGAAGCATCCTACTGCCCTGGGCCGGGGCTGTTGACTACTTCCTTGTGTGGAATGGAGTGAGCCAGAGGGTCTCCGCTGGGCATAGGGCCAGAGCTGGACTGAAGTTGCCCACGGAGACTACTGGCTGGGCAGGAATCGTTTAGTATCCTCTTCTTAGGAGCCTAAGCTCTGGTAGGTGGAGACTGGTCTGGCTAGCTCTAGGTACAGATCTGTGACTGCTCTAAGGACCCCCTTCCTCACATAGCACAATCAGCACTGGCCCCTGCATCCCCTCTCCGTAAACACCATGAGTGTCCTGGTCCTCCCAGTCCATCTCCGGCAACGTTATGAGCATGCTGGTCCCCGTGGTTCTGGAACTCTTGTCGGATGCGAAGAACCTGGATCCTATGACAAGCATGGTCCATAGCTAGTCCCAGAACACAGGCAAGTTAGGGGGAAAGAGGCCTCTGAATGAAAGGCTGGCCTTTCTGCACAGCAATAAAGATCCTTCAGGGTCTACAAGGTCAAGTCCATCTCATAAGAGCATCTGTCAATGCCTGTTGTATGTCGAGGGAACAGTGGGATTTTCCAAGCTGCTTTTATCTGAAAAGGGGAAGAAAACCCTTGGTCTAATGTCTCCTCCGGCTTACTTGTCTTCACGGCTTCCTTCTGCACCAGCTGGATGAGCTGATATAGCGGTCCAGCTTCTCTCTGGCCAGACAGGGTGAGAATATGTACCGCTGACAAGCCATGCCGCTGACAAGCCATGCCGCTGACAAGCCATGCCAATGCTACTCAACGTGTGATCTACAGATCCTCAGCTTAAGCTACTGAGCAACCTCTGTTGGCACTGCTAGCTTGCTTAAGTGTGGTGCTCATGGATAGCTAGAACCCACCCAGCCTGAAGCTTTCACTGGCGGCCTGAGACGTTCTGGGGCTGTCTGTCTGTCGTTGATCTCTAGGCCTGGTGCCTGGAAGCTGTGTGCACAGTTGCTGCTCTGTGGCTGCCTTATTTATTTGAAATGAGGGTGAAGTCACTTGCTTTGTTTGCATTCGAGCCTCTAAAATTCTATTTATTCTCTCCCACTGTCTGTCTGACAGTAAAACGTTAACTTGTTCCAAAACCCAGAATGTGTCTTGGAACAGCTCTCTGGATATTTTGGTATGTGGGGGACCCGGCGGAGGCTGAGTCTCCGCTCGTCTTTCTGCTTGGTTCCTAGGCGTCCACGGTAGTTTTGAAAGTATTTCCCCCGACACTGAGCTGCAGGAAACATCAGGATCTACTACCCAGTCCATAGGAAGAACGGTGGCCTGGAGGCTGGGAGGAGTTTGAACTCCTCTTGAGCTGATTTCCTTTGGCTGGCCAAGTGGGTCCTTACAGTTAGTTGTATAGCTCAGACCCCTGTGAGAAAGAGGTGTCTGGCTGGCTGGAACCCAGAGCCCGAAAGCCTATTACAGCCGAGCTGGTAGACCTGGGGCTCCTCAGCACCCCAGCATATACACATACACACTTGTCAAGTGGAGAATGTGGGCCTCATCCCAGCCACATCTGTAGCGAAATTCAGACAGGGCACCAGTGTGGTCTCTGCCCCAGACGCCTATCTCTGAACACAGAGCCCCTTGCTGCGCCACCCAGAGACAGCTTGTTAGAGGAGGGAGGAGGGCGGGGAGAGAGGGAAGGGAGAGGGAAAGACAAAGAAAGGGGTGCGGCAGGGCAGCACTTAGCCTGAGGGGGCGGAGAGTGAGCTCAGCCTGGAGCAGGTCACAGCAGTCAGAACTTGGGAGAAGGTTGAGAGGAGCAGCCCCTGCAGCTGAAAGGCCTCTTGCTTCCTTGTGTCAAGACCCTCCTGGCACTTTCTGGGACCAGGCACTGAGGCAGAACACAGGAAGAGCAGGGGCCTATCTGCTGGCCAGAGGCACTAACCTTGGGCATAAACAGGATCTCGGAGCTCTGGGACCAGTCCTGCAGCCGGCAGCCCAGCAGCCTGCCCTTGACGCTCTTACCAGGTGAGTGCGGTGTTCACATCTCAAGAGGGCCTGGGGCTCCTGGACCAGAACTCCAGAACACTCCAGGGACTACCCTGGGGGCTGGGCATGACCTCAACTTTGCTAATCTAGTCACATGCACAGTGTATAAGACAGGCACACTTCACAGTGATGGAGACACAACGTAGAGCGGCCAGGAGGAGTGTGGCACCTGTGTCCTGTCCCCAGCAGAGATTGTTGTAAGCCCATTCAGATTTTTTTGTCCACTGGGCTATGATCCTGAGGGCTGTGGTCCACAAGTTACACCAAAGTTATTGTAGACAGGAAGTGACACTGGCCACGTACCCTGCAACCTGGTGCCTTTCTTTTCCCTGGATGGCACCTGGGAAACTCTCGCAGGAGCTTCTGGGGACCAAGCTGTGTGTTTGCAGGCATCTCACCAGTGTGGGAGTTCATTCTGTTCTCTTGTGGGGCTCGGTGGGCAGGGGCCCCTGGACTAACGGCGCCGAAACTTCTCTCCCTCTGCCATAGGTGATGGAAACCGTGAGTCTTTCCCTGGGCAGAGCTCTTTGGGTCTTCCTCCTGGCCATGCTAGGCTCCACCACAGGCCAGCCGCTGGGGGGAGAATCTGTCTGTACAGCCCGGCCTCTGGCTAGATACAGCATCACTTTCATTGGCAAGTGGAGCCAGACTGCATTTCCCAAGCAGTATCCTCTGTTCCGGCCCCCTGCACAGTGGTCCTCTCTGCTGGGTAAGGGCACCTTTTTCCTTCTGCCTCATCTGGGAGGCTACAGTCATTCTCATCTAAGAAACTTCCAACACAAAAGACACTTGCTAAATACCCAGTGTCCTAGAGGGCACAGTGGCTGCAGGAAGGTTGGGGACGCCAGTCACCCCACCCAGGTGTCTTAGTAACATAAGTGTAAAGGATGTTGCAGTCTCTCTGTGTCAGGAGTGGATGTGGCTCCATTCAGCCAGGGAGCTGATATTTGGGGGGTGGGGGAAGGGACTCGTGTCCCCCGGGGGCAGCTACGTGGGATTGAAGTCTGTAGTCCTGCTGAGTACTCATGCAGTGATGCCTTTGCACAGGGGCAGCTCACAGCTCTGACTACAGCATGTGGCGGAAGAATGAGTACGTGAGCAATGGGCTGAGGGAGTTTGCCGAGCGCGGTGAGGCCTGGGCACTGATGAAAGAGATCGAAGCGGCAGGAGAGACGCTTCAGAGTGTACACGCGGTGTTCTCGGCTCCCGCTGTCCCCAGCGGGACTGGGCAGACTTCCACAGAGCTAGAGGTGCACCCTAGGCACTCGCTGGTAAGTCGTGGCGAGCCTGGGAGAGGGTATGCCCTGATTGCTGCAGCTGCTAAGTTTTCTGGTCCCATCCAGGTGTCCTTTGTGGTACGCATTGTCCCCAGCCCCGACTGGTTTGTGGGCGTCGACAGTCTAAACCTGTGCGAGGGAGGTCGCTGGAAGGAGCAGGTGGTCCTCGAGCTTTACCCACACGATGCAGGGACCGACAGTGGCTTCACTTTCTCCTCCCCCAACTTTGCAACCATCCCACAAGACACAGTGACTGAGGTAAGTGGTCTGCAGCCCTTTCTCCTCTGCATAGACAGTTCCTGCCTCTGAGGTGGGGCCAGGGGTGGGGGGTTGGTGGGTGGGGACAAAGAAGGTGGCCTGGTTGGGAGGATGTTGTTCACTCTAAAGGACAAGACAAAGGCTGTGGCATGCCCCAGGAGGACCTCTGGGTACTCCAGCCTGCGGATGCTCTTTAGAGCATAGTCTAGCTTCAGGTTAACAGTGGACGGCCTGGGATCTGGCAATCCTGTAGAGAGAACAAGGGGCCTTTCACAGACCTTCCTTTCCAGAGAGGAGGCATGTGTAGGCTCGCCTGGTGCTTAAGCAGGAGTTCTATAGACAAGTGTCTCAGCCTCTGGGAGACAAGAGGAATTCCTCAGCCTGGGGGGAGGCCACGTGGGCACCTGCAGCTATGCCGGGCTTGAGTCACTCAGATGAGACCCAAGTCGGGAGTCTTTGCTGGCACTGGACTGCTGGGTGCTGGGTACTGACTGAGAAGGCCAAACATGCACCGTGGGCTTCCCAAGCCCCTGTGCCAGCCCCAGCTCTCCTTTCCCCTCATTCAGATAACAGCCTCATCGCCCAGCCACCCAGCAAACTCATTCTACTACCCACGCCTTAAGTCCTTGCCTCCCATTGCCAAAGTGACCTTCGTGCGGCTGCGGCAGAGTCCCAGAGCTTTCGCCCCACCTTCCCTGGACCTGGCCAGCAGAGGCAATGAAATCGTTGATAGCCTCTCAGGTAACTTCCATGTTTCCCACCTGTAACCCCGGGGTGGACAGGCTAGCCCAAGGAGGATGTTAGCACAGGCTGGGGAAGTGTGCTGGATTTCTTCTGTCACTACCTCATGTCTACTACTGTCTGAACTGGGGAAAGAAGCCAAGCTGAGATTGTGCCCCGGATCCTATGGGCTGTGTGTCATCTAAGGCTGCACACTTAGTCCTAAAGCCCACCCTGTACAAGGGACAGTGTGTTAGTTCCCTCTGTACCAGCCCTTGTCTTTAACATAGTCAAGTCTACAGAATTTCTCAGGCCTCTAAAGTCACAGGAAACTTGGACTTGAGTAATTTCAAAGGGGAATTCTCATCACTTTTTAAGAGATAGTACTAGCCGGGCGGTGGTGGCGCATGCCTTTAATCCCAGCACTTGGGAGGCAGAGGCAAGCAGATTTCTGAGTTCGAGGCCAGCCTGGTCTACAAAGTGAGTTCCAGGACAGCTAGGGCTATACAGAGAAACCCTGTCTTGAAAAAACAAAACAAAACAAAACAAAAAAAAGAGATGGTACTAATTTTTTTTAAAGGTTTGGGATTTGGTGGATTCAAATACTATAGAAAAACTTAGATAATATCTGCAGTTGAAACACCATGAACAAGGGGAAAAGACCCCAGATATAGGTAAGAGGCACCAGTGACCTGCACGCCACAGCCGATGGAGGCAGATGTGTAAATTCATGGAGTTAGGTCCCAATTACGCCCCCACTGGCCAAGCAGAGGAAACATCTGGTGGAAACATCACACTCATGACATTCCCATGGGGCCTTGGCCCTGCCTGGCCATGGTCAGTACAAGTCCACACCACAGCCAGTCCAGAGTTCTTTTCTCCCATTTGAGAGTCTGTTACTAGGCACCTTGGGCGTTCGTCTCTCAGGGGCATCGTCTGGAGCTGAGGAAGCTGAGTGCTGAGGATGGAATCAGTTTCCTGATGCCCAGCAGCCCTTGTGTGAGGCGCAGAGAATGAACGGATCATTTGAGGCTGTTTCCCCAGTCCTTAATACTGGAAGGTAGAGCTTGCCTCCCATTGGTTGGCGGGACCCAGATGGTCAAGGACAGACAGCCACACCTCATTTTCTTAAGGAGCTAGAATCAACCAAGACCCACCAAGTTTCAGAGTCATGTCTACTACTGGCAGAACTGAAGGAAGCTCAGTGGTCAGCCTATTTTCCTGGCCGCTGAGGAGGCTCTCAGCCTTGACTCACTGGCAAGGTCAGGGTCAGGCAGGAGGATGGGCCTGCTGGGCTGTGCGGCACAGGCATCTGATGTGTGCCTCGCCCACCCGCGTTCCAGATGGACAGTCCTGTAAACACTGGGCAGTGACATCACCTGGGCAGCCATGGTGCAGTCTTGTGGGAAGAGCCACTTGCCGGCAGGCCACTGGAGAGGTGCCATTTGCCTCACCTTGGGCCACCTAGTCAGGGCTGGGGCAGTAGCATGGTGGACCGTATCTCCAGTGACAGGGATCTCTCCGGAATCCTACCCATAGTATCACTGGACAGCACAGGAGCCAGTTGAGCTCTTCCATACCCAGTCCCTCCGAGGCACACAACGTGGTGCATTGCAAGGTGATCCCTGCCCCGAAGAGCTGTTGCCTATGATTGGGGTTTCCCACATCTGCCTGATGTATTCTCCCTCGTTCCCACATGTCCTCACGACTGTTGGTGGAGTAGGGCAGAACACCTGGGATGTCCCACATGAGTTTTTCTTGCTACCCTTGGTTCCCCGAGAGCAGAGGCCAGGGACCTCGCCCGTGGTGAGCACTATCTGAGAAGCTCCCACAAGACCCATGCCTGCAGCTTGCTCGCTCTTGATCACACACAGAGTATCCTAGATCTGCTTCTCGCAGGGAGATGCCGAGTCCATGAGCCCCACTTGGGACTCTCTCCCTGTAGACCAGGGCTACCCAAGTATTTACAGCTCAAGCCACGCCTCAGCCGCTACTGCTACATCATTGTTGGGAAGCTGGGAACAGCTTAGGCCTCTACTAACTCTATCTAAAAGATAGGCTCTCAGGTGTCTCATCTAGGCTGGCTGCCTGCAACCCTCACTCTTGGGCAAGGCTCTGGGCAAAGACCGGGTCTGTTCATCTTTCTAAAATGATGGTCTTTGTGGGCTCTGAACCACCCTTTCTTCTGTGGAGAGGGCTATTTCAGGAGCGGCCTACCGCATCTCCCAGAATGTTTTAGGTACTGTATCTGGCATCTCCGACCTCTTTATATTTCTTTCTGAATTCTTCCAACATCTGAGTTGCCTCAGGAGGATCCATGCATTGATTATATCAGCACAGTGCAGGACTCATAAAAAAAAATGGACTCCTTCCCTGGGAGCTGCTATCCTAGCTGCTGCTAGCTCTACACTGTCCTTCTGTGACTCCAGTGATTGCTCTCCCCTGGCTGGCTGGATGGATGGATGGTTTAGCATGTGTTGAATATAGGGACATTTACTTTTTTATCTAGAAAATGGAAATCATCAGGTCATTTAACTATAACTCCAAACTGATCATTTTAAGACTTGTGAATATTATGGAAACAGAGGAGACACAATCCAAAGGAACGCCATTGAAAATGTTTGAACATCAATGGGGGACCCACCATCCAAAGCATTTCCTGGCATTTGTAGGACTTCAGTAATGCCAGTTATGAAGGTCACTGTGGCCTGAGAGCAACCTCCCCTCAGAGAGGTCCCCATAGTTGCAGTGCCTCCTCCACAGCTGGTAAAATCCCAGGGCTCATGTTGCCACAAGTCCCCCTGAAGCTCATGTCTCAGAAGGAACAGTTCCAGCCAGGCATCTGGCTGTTACCTGAGTCTATCAGAGATGCCTCTCATGGGTCTTGCTCTGTGTTCCTGAGAAAAGCAAGTGTTTCTCTCAGACTTTGGAGCAGGGTTGTTTCCTCGGATGAACGCACATGAGGGCTGGTCCCTTCTGCCCTCCCCAAGTGTCTTACAGAGGACTCACATTGGGTCTCACCTGTGCTTTATCCAGCTCCAGAGACGCCGCTGGACTGCGAGGTTTCCCTGTGGTCATCCTGGGGACTGTGTGGAGGGCCATGCGGAAAGTTGGGAGTGAAGAGCAGAACTCGCTATGTCCGTGTCCAGCCTGCTAACAATGGGACTCCCTGCCCTGAGCTCGAAGAAGAAGCCGACTGTGCCCCAGATAACTGTGTCTAAACCCAGACTCCAGTGGCCGACCCTTAGGATCCCTCAAGCCTCGGACTCAGATCTAGGCCACAGGATGTTTCCAGGAGGCCCATGCAGGCAGGGATAGGAGCACGGGCAGGGCTGCACCATTTCCCACCAATCCTGGGCTGACAGGAGGTCTTGACACAGAGGCCCTCAGTGGCAGGTAAGACACAAACTGCCTCTCCCACTGCGTGACTCCTGAAGCTCGTGGGTTTAATCTACATAAACGCCCTTGTAATTTATTACTGTGGTGGGAGGGAGGCTGCCTTTGTTATGGTGAGCAGGCATGCCAGGAACAGGGGGAGGATGCTCTAAGCCTGTGAGCCCCACAACCACACTGCTGTCAGATACCTCAGACCTGCTGCCACCGCACTTGCTCCTGGAGGCCAAGGAGTCAACCTTCACACCGCTCTTGCGCTCACACAGGGGTGACCACAGGAGGAGCAAATGAAGAGGGGCAGTTTTGGAAACTTGTCCCTTGGGTGTCGCTGATCCCTTTGCATTTGAATAAAGGTTCCTGAAAAATGTCAGAGGGTGTCCTCCCACTGTCCCTGGACACCCTGGAGTGGAGGCACTCGTGGGTATGTACAAGTAGGGGTCATAATCATAGGAACCTGCAGTGATGTCATGGCACATTCACAGTGATGTCACAGCACATTCACAGGAACCTACAGCAACGTCATGACACATTCACAGTGATGTCACAGTACACTCACAGTGATGTCATGTCACATTCTTAGGAACCTGAAGTGATGTCACGGCACATTCACAGGAACTTGCAGTGATGTCATGACACATTCCCAGTGATGTCACAGCACATTCACAGGCACCTGCAGCGCTGCCATGGCTGCAGAGTGGGTGCTGAGGAGGCACCCTCGTGGAACCTGTGCTGAGGATTCAGGCACCACAGACAGAGCAGTGCTCACTCATTCTAGACTCTACCACACAAAGACAGCAATCATGGTGGTACGTTCAGAGCAGCACCCAGTCAGTCATGACTACAGGGGTTCTTGCTCTGTTCTTGCCCATTGAGAAACATCTCTGATGGCTATGAATGGATGGGTGCTTCTTGGGAACCTTAGCTAGGCACCCTAACCTTAAATATCCCCTCAGCATCAGCTTTCTGTCTTTGTGTCCAAACATCAGAGACAACCAACTTATAGAAAGGAAAGGTCTGTTTTGTCTGTTTTGAACGTTTCTGTGCATGGTCCTGCAAACCTACTGTTTAGGGCCCAAGATGAGATAGAACATCATGGTAAGGAAGGCACAGGAGACCAAAGCCACTTGCCTCATGGCTGGCATGAAAAAGGAAAGGAGGTCTTTTCACCTCCTTCATGGATGCTTCCCAATGACGTAAGGGCTCCCGAGAGGCCCTGTTTCTCACAGTCCCACTCGGGGGAACTGATCCCAGAACATGGAATGTAGACATCCCAGATGTAAACTGCAGCAGCCTCGAGGCCTCACTTTGATCTGCCAGGGCCTTGCTCATGTGTCAGGACTGCCCAGTCCTCCTCCTACCCCAGTAGATTCCGAAGTCACCCTAGCATCTTACCCTAGGCTAGGCGGCACTCCGAGAATATCCTCCTAGCTGTTCCATCAGCTTGTATGTGAAGCACTTGTCCTTCTTGCTCCAAGGGGACCCTGGTGGACTACTCTTTGGACTGGCTGAGACCTTCACCTCAGATGGTTCCAGAGTCAGGTGCCCGGCCCACTTCCCACCTCTAGGTACCTTATTGTCATTAACAATTCTCGAACATAAACCAAGATCACAGGGCCAGCAGTCTAGAGGTTGTCATGGAGATCTGAGAAACCTTGGTTTGAAGTGTTCTATGAGCATTTAGGAGGTAAGACACGAGGACTGCCATGAGTTTGAGGATCGTCTGGGCTGCATAGTGGGTTAGAGTAAGACCTTGTCTGAAATAAAAATACAGACAGACAGACAGAAACAAAGGGAGGGAGGGAGAAAGAGAAAGAGAAAGAAAGAAAGAAAGAAAGAAAGAAAGAAAGAAAGAAAGAAAGAAAGAAAGAAAGAAAGAAAGAAAGAAAGAAAGAAAGAAAGACAAGGTGTTTTTCTAAAGTTCCGTGGAGGGTAACTCCAGAAGAACTTTGGAGCAAGGAATGTAAGACTGCCTGGAGGTTTTAATTTGTCTCCAGTAACATGTGGTCACCAGCCCAAGACACACATAGAACACTAGTCCTCGTGCCATCGAGGGTGGCATTGGCAAACCATAAGCTCAGACCCAGGAGACACTAGGGATGGAGTGATCAGTCCCAGGATTTCAGCAGGGTGTGTCGCACCAGGAGCTCAGAACTGAAAAGATCAGAGAAGGGCCGTTGTGGTCTGTTTAAACCCGAGCAGACAGGCTCAGTGCTCCCACCCAGTGATGACGATTATGAGACCATACTCACAAAGCCACAAGCTGCTGTGGAGTCTTCCAAATCTGTGAGAACGCCGAGTGTGGCAGAGACCCTGCTAGACGCCACATCTGCCTCCCTTCCCTTATTGGACACGTTGCTGGGTGGAGCCACAAGAAAGCTCTGAAAAGAGGGTAGCGAGTGGGAAGGCAGGAGTGGGAAGGCAGGAGTGGGAAGGCAGGAGTGGGAAGGCAGGAGTGGGAAGGCAGGAGTGGGAAGGCAGGAGTGGGCAGACCCCAGGCCCACCTAGGAAGGTCAATGGGAATTCTGTGGAAGCAGATCAACAGACACACACTGACCCGTCTGTTGGCAAGACAACATAAATAATAAGATCAGTGTTTGGCCTGCCTTCCTGAGATTTCTGAATAATTCCGGTCAGCCTATGGAAAGAAAGGGATGAAGGTCCTGGAGAGGCTCTGTGACCCTGTCATGCCCTGAACAACACGGGGTGGTTGAAGGCACGTGGGCCAAATAAGGAGACCTGGTATTTGTGTTGATGTCTGCAGACTGCTCAGTCCATGGGTCATATAATAACAGGTGTTGGGTGGTTGCAGAACCCGGGAAGCCCACACACAGGATAAAGGGCCTCATAGACGATGGCTCTGCTGTGCTCGCAATAGCAGGTGGTGGACAGGGGCTAGCCTGTGGCACTGAAAGGGGATGTGGAGAGGGTGGGAGGAGTGAAGACTGAAGCTGTGAAAGAGTGTAGGTGGCATCACTGGAGTGCTGCCAGAGAGGAACATCCTCCACCCACACAGCACAGCCAGTTTCTTCTATCTGGAAAAACTCTGAGACACTGCACTTCCCAGTTTTCTGTATACCTCCAAAAGCAAGAAAGCAAAGGACTTGAACCAGGGCACTAGGGCTGGAGAGATGGCTCAGCACGTAAAGGTGCTTACCATTAAGTCTGACAATATAAATTTGATGTATACACACACACACACACACACACACACACTGTGATGGTTTGATGGTTTGAATATGTTTGCTTCAGGGAGTGGCACTATTAGGAGGTGTGGCTTTGTTGGAGGAAGTGTGTCATGGTGGGGGTGGACTCTGAGACCCTCCTCCTAGCTGCCTGTGAGACAGTCTCTCCTGGCTGCGGTTGGATCAAGATGCAGAACTCTCAGCTCCTTCTTCTGACTGGACGCTGCCACACTCCTGCCTTGATGACAATGGACTGAACCTCTGAATCTGTAAGCCAGCCCCAATTAAATGTTGTCTTTTTATAAGAGTTGCCTTGGTCATGGTGTCTCTTCACAGCAATAAAACCCCAACTAAGACACACACACACACACACACACACACACACACACACACAAATGTAAAAAAAAAAGAGGTGAATATTAATGTACTGATGGGTGGAAAATAGTTTCTAACCTGGAATCTATTTTAACATCCTCCAGGAAAAAAGGAGGCGGGAGAATGGAATGAAAGACTGGGATTCATCACACAGCTTTGTGTGACTATATATTTTCTGTAATAAAAGGATTTTTTTAATAATCAATGAGTAGAGATAGAGACATAAATGCAGGACAGCTTCCTTTAAGGTATTTGACTATAAAATCATGCGGACTGTATGCCAGGGATGATCTTTGCCTCCCCCCCCCCCCCCCCGCAGGCTCTGTTATTACTTCCTGTGGTGGTTTGAATAGATTTGGCCCTCCACAGACTCATGTGTTTGAATGCCTGGCCCATGGGAGCGGCACTATTAGGAGGTGTGTCCTTGTTGGAAGAAGTGTGCCAGTGTCGGCGAGGGCCTTGAGGTCTCCTGTGCTCCAGCTGCCTTCCGGTGAAGATGCAGAGCTCTCAGCTCCTCCTCCAGCTCTGTGTCTGCCTGCATGCCGCCGTGCTTCCTACCATGAGGATGATAAGACAAAGACCTCTGAAACCGTGAGCCAGCCCCAGTGAAGTGTTTTCCTTTGTAAGAGTTGCCGTGGTCATGGTGTCTCTTCTCAGTGATGAAGGCCTAACTAAGACATCTCACATCACAGTTAGGGAAAACAAGGCAGTGAAAAATCCAGGGACCCTTTTATAAACAAGGCTTATAAAATGTCTTTTAAAATTATGTGCAGGATGTTCAGGAAAAGGTGTCCAATCATTTAACTGGGGCTGCCTTACAGTTTCAGAGGTTTAGTCCGTTGTTGTCATGGTGGGAAGCATGGCAGCATCCAGGCAGACATGACGCTGGAGACGGAGCTTGAAAGCTCGTATTGAAGCATTCTTACACGGAATACTCTGACACAGAAAAAGACTATATGTTTGAGACCAGGGATAGTTCAGTGGGGAAGGGCAAGCATGTGTGAGGTCTTGGGTTCAATCCTCATTACTGTGAAACAAAAAAATGAAACAGTGTCCAAAAACGAAAGACATCAACACAAGGTCTATAGAGTTGAGTCAGCTGTGTCCTCCTCAGTTTATCCTCTCAGCTGCCTGGGGGAGGTCCTTAGGTTCCACCACGCATGGCAGAGAAGCGCTCTGGTACCAGCAGTCTCTGGTTCTCACTGCCTCGCACCTAGCACCTGGACTGGCACATCTCGAGGCTTACAGTTCCGAGTCTGGAGAGCTAGGGGCCTTCGCTCTGCTCTGTGCTCAAGGTAGAGGCTCACTGCTCTGGGCTTTAACCACAAACATCACACTCATTCCGGTTTCAACTTGGCAGCTACTGTAACCAGCAGGAGGCGGTGGGTGGTGGGTCTCTGGTTCTGGGACCCTCAGACCCACATCCTCCAGTGTTAAAACTCCCAGGGAGCTAATGCCACAGTTGTTAGGCCTACACTTAGGGCCTTCCATCCCCCACAGCAGCTGATGTTAGAACTTTTGGAACTGGAGTGTCTGAGGAACTTGGGCTGGAGGCCGGGCCTCTTCTAGCCAGCAGGACCTCTAGTTTCTCTTCCTAGCTCTCCACAGCCTTCTTTCTCCATCCGTCGCTCTCTTCCTGACGGACGGTCATCTCTACTTGTCTCCCCTGCCTCTTATTTCTGTTTTCTCTCCATCAGCTCTCTGGAACTCTCTACCTGACATTTAATTGCTACTGCTGTTTATTGTCATTATGTTGGTGGCCCCAGGCACCACTTCCCTGACAGCTGCCATCTTTATTAGTGACACCTCCAAATGCCACCACCTCATCTCATCCCAGTCTATCATTGGTGACAGTAAAATTAGGCAAGAGAAGGCCATTCCAGAGACACCTAACGTTTCAATACCAGAAGGCAGCATAGGAAGCTGTGTCCTGGCTACTTCTGTCTTCTGTAGTTGCTGGGGGCGGGGCAGGAGCACAGTGACTTTCGTGTCCAAAGCAGCTGGGCTACATTGAGGGCAGTCTAACTGCCATTGAAAAGACCGGCCATTCTGACAGCTCCTGCCCAAGGCTGCCAGGCACAGGAAAGCCTGTGACCACATTGTATCACTAAGCATCTGTTATGAGTCTTCTCAAGGCAAGGCCTCAGTTAAAATCCAGACATGGTGGAACCTTGGAGGCAGAGTTAGGCAGATCTCTATGAATTCGGGTCTAGCCTGGTCTATTTAGTGAGTTCCAGGACATAGAGAGGCTTAGTCTCAAAAGAAAAAAAAATATCCAGGCCCTTATCACTTCTCAGTACAGAGAAGTGGACCATAGGCCCTCCTTGGTGGCTAGAAGGACCCCTGGGAGACGAGCCAAGCTACAAGTTTCTAAGACTCTCTAATCCTAGAAACAATAGTTCCCTCTTCTATGCACAGGCCCTGGCCCTCTTCCCACACCCCACACTACTCCCCTCTCGCCTGTCCTCCTCTTGGTCCTCCTCCTCCTCTTGCCATGCCATGGGGACAGCCAGAACTTCAGGCTGGTCACAGAGGCCAGCGCTGGGCTCCACCAGAAGAACCCTGTGAAGGAGGGAGCTCGGGCTTCCTCAGCGGACTGACCGACAGTAACTGTCACACCTCAGCATCTTCAAGAACCAGCGACTGAAAGGACCTCTGACAACCTCATCCCTGGAAAGTCCCCGAGGCTCAAATATCTTTTTATCCGGCTCACTGGGGTTGGCAGCAATTATCTGCCCGAGTGTAGATGCCATGTGGCACTTCTTACAAAAATCAGTTTGACAAAATTACTCAGTGAAATGCAAACATCCCCTAAGCAATACTTTGAAACTGGCCCATTTCAGGAAAGACCGTCAGGAGCGGCTAGTACCGCAGAGGTGGAAGTGCAGACATTGCTTCTGTGCTTTAGCCTTTCATTTTCAGCTGCTTTCTGTTTCCATGCTGTGAGAGTGAGCAGAGACTTCCCACGTGCTGATAACACGTGGGTAAGATGGAATCTCCCACTGAGGGCTGAGACCCGGTGTCGGTTTATGGGGTAATGCTAATCTCACCGAAGTCTGTAGTACTTGGCAATAGATAGAATGTTAAATATTTTTTCTCCTATGATAGGCTATCAAGTTATGAAAAGCTGACATGAAAATTGCCTTCAGGGTAAATTATATCATTTATAAAACAGGAAGCCTCATTCTGACACCTGGCACCCAAGCTTGGTTTGTTTTCTGGGCTGTCAGATTCCCTCAAGTTGAAAGTCTCTGATGTCGCTTAGCATGATAATTGTGGCTGAACACGCAGAGCACATGTGGGGAGTTCATACCAATGTTCTACAACAGGACATACAGCCTGACTGTACATGTCCCCAGCTCCCTGGAGCCCACTACCCGTGGGGAAGAAGTACCGTGAGGGTCCCATGCCTCATAGAACCTGACTTTGCCAACCGCACTGTCACCACAGTGATCTCTGTGTGCTTCCGGGTGCAATCACATTTCCATACCGGTGAACCTCAGCTCACTTCTGAGAAAGACTCAGGCATTCAGCATCTACAGCATCATATAGGACCCACTACAGGCCTTCTAATGTGTAAGTCAGGATCAGCATCAGATTTTCTGATTTGAATGCAAGGAGAAAATAGAACGTAAACATAACACCGTTCTTCACAAATAGCGATGAAGTATTTTCATACTCTATCTTTTATTGATTAATATTGAAGTCTTTCCGTTCATCTTGACCATTGTTCAGTGATTGATTTACAAGAATAATAATGTGACTTGAAAACTATGACATAAATGCAGCCAGCTGGGAGGCAGAGGGCAGAGGTGGGCGGAGCTTGGAGCACGGTGGGGGATGGGACACCAGGGGAACAGAATCCTGCGGTTTCCCTGGTGCTCCCTGAGGGAGAAGCTGTGCTTTCAGCCCTGCTTCCTAGCACTGAGCATGCCCCCTTCCTCTGCTCTGTGTTGTGAAAACAATGGAGATGCTGGGACAACAGGAAGTCCTTTGGATTATGAGGATGAGCCTGGCACACAGGAGACTCCCGTGTCTGCTCAGTGTGCTCTGGCCAGGTAACACCTGGGTAAGTCCTGGCGTGCTGACCATTTTCCTGGTCATGAAAATGGGTTTTCCAACTTGGATGCCAAGGACCCGTGGAGGAATAAGAGAGGTGCGTGATCTGCCCATCTGCCTGCCGCCAACATGTGTGACAACAAGAGTCACTGGGCCCCTGGAGTTGTTGAAGAGGCAGGGCCAGTGTGATGTCACAGGTCACAGCGCTCTGACTACAGGAAACTTTGAAATGTGTCAGGTTGTGAGTCGTGAGGCACGCTTTGGAAAATATCAAATTACTAAAATCCCCAAAACAAACAAGCAATAAAAAGAGGTCCACAGACAATTCAGAAAGAGACCTGAAGAATTGTAACAAACTGTTTAAAGAAGATAGGGAAACAGATGAAAATGGGGAAATTCTAATTATTGGAATCTTTAAGATAAACAAGAACACACACCAGAACTGGACACTCTGCATCTAAGACGAGAAACTCATGGAATGGGTTCAAAAGAAGGGGAGACTGCCAGGGCGGTGAGGTGGGAGGGGAACTTCCTCAGAAGCAGGGGAGAGTGAGTGGGGAGGGGCTCGAGGGGAAACCGGGAAAGGGGATAACATCTGAAATGTAAATACGTAAAATATCCAATAAATAAAAGCCGACATGGAGAAGAGACTAGAGAAGGGACCGGACCACGAAACCAGAAGGGCGCGAGAGGAGGAGCTGCAGGTGAGCAGCCGCGTGCTCGTGCCTGACGCACACGTGAGAAGATGGGACAGAAGGCAGCGGCAGCAATGTGCACAGGAAAGGATACTGATGAGACTCACAGAGCTCAGGATGCCCAGGGGAGGTGGACTTGGAAAGCCATGCCCCGGCTCACCACAGGCCAAACGCTGAAGGCCAACCAAGCCTTTTATCTTTAATAACCACCACATTTCTGGAGATGCCAGACAATTGGGCTCTCTAATATTCTATAACTACAATTCCTAACATTTGTTTTCTTAAAATCCCTTTAATGAAAACATGTGCTGAGGGCTCATTTTTCTTGTTTGTGGCATGCTATGAACTCCAGGATCTGGCTTAGTTGCATTTGCTGTGTGAATACACGGGGTGGCTTCATCAGGTTCACGGGAGCCAGCCAGACGTGCCTGGGTTGCCTGTTGTCAACAAAGGCTCTGTATTCTCACATCCCTGCTCCACTGAAGAAAAGCCTACAGAGCCCGTGACCTGCCTCAGCTTTTCATAGTGCATACATGACCTCAAAAAGGCTCCTATTTTAATTTTCAAGCTCCCAGTAAAAGGCAAATGAATGTGTTTAAAATGGTCTGGAACCTATAAAACCTGAGACTATGTCCTTAGACCCCAGAGATCCAGCAAGAGTACATATGAGCTGTGTGTGGAGTCTCATGAAATGCGCCATTCTAGAAAGTTCAGGAGATGACCTCGGAGACAGCCATCAAAGAATATTTTTTTTCACTAGGATTAAACACGGACCATAGGGCACCTGAGAAAGCTACCATTCTAGAGACAGAAAAATACTTTAAAGTCACTTTGACTGTCTGATAGCTGGTGACTCTGAGCCATCTTGGTTAGCAGAGGACAAAGAGGCCCTGGGCAGAAAAGCCCCGGGCACATGACAGCAGGTGCTGCCAAGGCTGGCTCCCACCCTGGGAACTTTGTCTCAAGCCTTGCTAACGTGGCTTCTGGGTTCCCGCCCTAAGCCCGATGGTGACGCAGGTGTGTCTTCGGCTCCATTCCGTGAATGAAGAGATGTCTGAGAAGCACGGGATTGTGCTGCCTGCCGAAGCTGAGATGGGACAGTATAGGACTCGTCCACCAAGGGCAGGACAGCCAAGCCCGGCGTAAGAAAGCCCTAAGATAGGTCCATTCTGTGCATTTGATCTTGTTTCTCAGTGTGGCTTATCAATGTCTCCTAACAGCAAATTACAGATGGTGTTGTGTGAAAAGAGGGTGAAGATATCTTGGATGGTTGATCTGGGGGGAGACCGGAGGAACAGGGTGGGACACTGAGCCTGCTTCTCTGGTCTGCTAAGCTCCTCGGAGATCTTTTCTCTTTCTTTTTCAGGTTTTTAATCATTATATGTAATTCTCTCTGTATGTTGTCATGAGGGTGGAGAGGGGTTTGTGCACACGAGGCTGGCTCCCCGCTGCAGTTACAGGCAGTTGGGGGCACCCGATATGGGTGCCGGGAACCAAGCTCTGGAAGGGCACACAGAGCTCTTAACCCCCGAGGCATAGCTGCAGCGCCTGCCTCGGCTCTCACCATCCTTCCTTTCGATTTCTGTGAATGAGGTAGCTAGTCCCTGTGACAGAGCAAGCCCGGGAGACTAGAGGATATGTGGGGGAGCCTAGTGATCATAGTGAAGACAGATTACTAAGGAGAAAACACTGGACGTGAAGAACACCTGGATGTGCCCTTTCTTTGGAAAGGGTTCTTTCTGATGGGACTCTTTCCCTCTGCATAAGTGTCCCTTGGCTTTTAACAAGTCTTATTACAGACTAGGAAACAAGAGAAGGGTGGCATATTAAATAGACACCAGGGCCTAAATTCTGTAGGACAACCAGACCTCATGCAGGCTTATATCCGAGCCCTAGCTGCCCCCAGCATCACCCTAGGCTGGGAGCTCTCTGAAGCAGGGCCCAAGTCAACAATTTGTCAAGGAAAAGTTCTCAGACAGAAGGGGAGATGCTGAAGAGTAAATTCAGATTCATTAAGACCAATCTCAAGTTATGGGGGAGCTCAGGACATGAGATAAATTGACATATGACCCAGAAATTCCACTACTAAATGTATAACCCAGAGAATTGAAAACAGGGCCTTACGCAGAACCTCAGGTGCCATTGTTAACAGCGGCACTCGATAATAAAAAAGAAGATGGGGAAACAGGTGGACAAAACGGATGAAAAAGAAAACAAAAACAGAGAATCACTACTGCTGGGAATCTTCGAAACCAAAGACAATATCTGAAACTAGGAACTCCTGGAGTGGATAGAAGACAGCGCAGAATTGACAGACTAGAAGCCTCAACAGAAAGGGTGAGTCTGGGGAGAATGTGACAATGTTCCTTTTGCTCCATGTGCTTTGGAGCCTTTGCTATGTTGTGAGTGCTGTGACAGAGCACCATGCTCCTGGGTGTTGGTGTGTGGAAGCTTCTTTCTGTCCCCAGTTATCCACTCAGTCCACACCAACTTCCTCCTCCTATAAGCAATGCTTCTCTTCTGACACCTGCTGGCCACACGGGGCATGGCACCTCCCCGTGTAACTCTAGCCTGCCTGAGGAGGGGAGTAGAGTGGGTAGACCTAGGGCTAGAGGAATCTGGACAAAAGCAATCAGGAAGTCCTCTCCACTCATTCTGATAACACAACAGGAAGACGTGCGGGAAGACTGGCATTTAACAGGAGAGTCAACCTGGCATCATCAATTCAAAATCCCCCGTCGAGCATGTTTTAGGACACACTTTCATTCAACCCACAAATATTTACTGAACCTCCACCATATGAGCAGATATTTCTCTAGGCTTATTACATGCCAAGAGGTTAGGAAAGTGCGGAATAAAATGTCTCTTGCTCCCCAGCACTTCAACAAATGTAGATGAATACACACTTTGTCCCCAAAATGCTTACACAGAGACCAACGCACTGGCAAGAGCAGCCCCATGTGTGCGGATGCAGGGATGGAAATGAGTGAGTCCTGTGAAGATAAGGAGTGGCTTCTCACAGGCCAGCAGCACTCCAGCCTCCCCAACGGGTGGTAGCCAAAGGCTGAGCTGCGGGGGTGGGTGGGGTTGGCCACAGAGACATGGAGACCCTGATTCCGTACACAGCAAGGCTCTGGACGAGGCTCAGCAGGATAGATGCAGCACAGAACCAGAAGTTTCCGAGAATGGCAGACTCGACAGACATCTAAGTGGTCGTGTTTGGAAAGTGATCGTCCACATTCACCGCGAGTTCCTCTCTAGGAGCAGTCCCCTGCCTCAGCAGAATGGCTGGTCCCCCTTGGGACCCTGCTCCCTGCATTGCACAATGTCCCATGTGCACCTGAAAAGAGACACAGGCCTCTCTGTTGCCTCACACGATGGTCTGCAAATGCAGATGTCAGGAAATACTGACTTTCTAGAGGGCTGTGGAAACGTCAGCCCACCTAGTGTTTTCTTGGGTTGTGTTACCCATGTCCCATGTGTTTAGAAGTGGTGTCATTTGGTGAACTTCCAATGGTTGTGTCTCGTCCCCTCTGTGTGAGGTCTCTTATCTCTAGTAATCTTCTGCTCTGACACCACCTTATCTGAGTCATTCAAGCTTTTTGTTAACTCGTGTCAGGATGGCCTGTCTTCTGCTTCTTAATCTCCCCAGAGCCTGCACTATAATAACTAAAGCCCCTTCTGACAATCCTTCTCTAGCCCCCGGATTAAATTATATAACTTGTAACCATAAAAGAGCATACGCCTGCTATTTTATTATTTTCTTTTCATTTTTGTCTTCCTTTTCCATTTCCTATCTACCTACCGGTGGGTTGCCTGAACATTTCATATTTTATTTTGCTTTATTTATAGTGTTTTCACTATGTCTTTCTATAGTTTTATTCCTTATTAATATCTCCTAGTATGAATATTTTACCATTTTAGGAGGAACATAAAATCATTTTAGTTGTCTTTAATATTCCTTCCATATACAGTGAACGACACAACAATGTGCAAATCTTGTCAGTTTAAAATCGGAGAGCAGCTGATGTGAATGAAACTGGGGCACAGTAATGGGGAGGCAGAGGCGGGCAGATCTCTACGAGGCAGCCTAGGCTACACAGCGAGTTCCAGGCCAGCCTGAGCTACACAGCAAGATCCCGGGATTAAAGGCATGCACTACCAGGCCTGGTTAAAATATCTTTTAACTCAAGTGTCCTTGAATTTCTTGATCTCCTCCGACCTAAGAGTATCCCCACGGACACTTTGGTGTACATAGGGTTCTGATTGTATGCTCTCAGAGCCGAGGCCACCATTTGCTGGAGTCTGTGCCCCTGGTGTCGTTTGTTATGCTGACGCCCTCCTCTCCCTCTGTTTCCCAGATGTGTCTCCTACTTCCTGCTCTTCAGTTTCCGATGTTGGTTGTGATGCACACAGAGATGGGGATTTCAGAGGTTTATACAAGCTTCTTGAATCTACAAGTTTATGTCTTTTATGAAATCTGTGAAGGTTTTAGTCATTATATCCTCCTTTTTTTCTGGCTTTACATTCTTTCTCTTTCCCCCTGGAACTCCACATATTTTTACCTGTGAACATTATTCCACAATCCACAAGGCTCTATGAAATCACGGTTCTCTGCCGCTCAGATGTTACTGTTTTTTACTAATTTTGCTCATTGGTTCTTTCCTATCATTGCCGAGTCCACTCGGTAGGGTGGAGTTTTCCCTAATACTGTGCTTTCCTGTTCTGATGTATTCATTTTGTCTCCCTTCCTTCCCTTCTTTTTCTTCTTTGTTTTTTTAAATCCTCGTACGATATATCCTGTTTACCATTTCCCTCCCTTTACTTCTCCCAGTCCTTCCCCACCTCGCCTCCCACCCGGATCCACTCCCTCTCCATCTCTTACTAGAAAAGATCAGGCGTCTGAGAGATAACAACCAAACATAGCAAAACCAAACATAACTGGATAAAAGAAAAAAAAAATCCTATTGAGGCTGGACCAGGCAACTCAACAGAAAAAAAAGAACCCCAAGAGCAGGCACAAGAATCAGAGACCCGCTCATCCACACACTCAGGACTCCCATAAAAACACCAAGCTCATAGCTCGCATGCAGAGGATGTGACTCAGCCCTGTGCCTGCTGCCTCAGTCTCTGTGGGCCTGGTTATCCTGGCAACCTCCATTCCCTCTGCCTCTTGGGGGGACGGATCTGGTGGAGACATCTCATTGAGATCTGTGTGTTCTAGGGACTGACTCTCTCTCTCTCTCTCTCTCTCTCTCTCTCTGTGTGTGTGTGTGTGTGTGTGTGTGTGTGTGTGTGCGTGCGTGTGCGCGCTCGTATAATGCCTGGCTGTGGGTCTCTGCACCTGTCTACTGTCTGCTGCAAGAGGAAGGAAACTTCTCTGGTGATGACTGAATAAGGAACTGATGTATTTTTGTTTGTTTTTATTTATTTTTTTTGTTTTGTTTTTGAGACAGGATCTCATTATATAGCCCTGGCTGTCCTGGAACTCACAGATATCCCCCTGCCTCTGCCCCTGCCTCCCAAGTGCTGGCATTAAGGCATGGGTCACTATGCCCAGCCTCATTTTGTTCTTTTCATAAGTTCCATTTTTCCATTTATTTCCCAAATGTCATACTGATATCTGAGAGAGCTGCTTTAACATTGTTATCAGTAGCTCCAGCAGCAGAGTCTTTTTGGTACTGATGTTTCTCATTCAGGTTGAGATTTTCCTGGGTCTTCACAGGGTGAGCAACTCTGAATTATATCTTGGACATTTTAAGTATTATGCGATATCTCTGGTTCCCATCTCACCATCTAGGTTTTGAACATGCATCCTAGTTTGATGTATGGCTGCTCTAACATATTTCCATGACCTGTGACCTAATATCCAGGTTAGACCATTTCTTCGACCCTCTTTTTTCAGGAATCCTCCCAGGTGTTTGTGCAGAGGAAAGGCACCCCTGTTGTCTGTCCCTCGTGGGGTGGGCTTCTTGTCAGGGCTCTGCCCATCCTCACCATAGTGAAACCATCCGGTAGAAAGGAGGCAGTTCCTTTCAGAGGGTTAATCTGGATCAGGATATGTAGCATGAATGGGGTTTCACTTTTTAAAGACACCCTTCCGTTCCTCCCTCCCTCCATCTCTCCCTCCCTCCATCTCTTCCTCCCTCCCTCTCTTCCTCCCTCTCTATGATTTACAATTTTTCCTTGTGTAGAGACTAGACTGTACACGTCTAGGGGAACAAGCAGGTCATCCCCTGTTAAGCTGAGTCTTGAGGTCCTGATCCAGCTTGCCTTCTTTTTCTTAGTTTTTTGTCTCCTGACAGTTGCTTTGTACCATTTAGTTATAACTGGTGAGTTTAAACTAGGCCTTGGTTGTAACTAGCAAGAAGAGTAGGGTAGAAGGGAGTTACTCCATCTTGTCCAGAATCATCAACAATGCTTTTAAAGACCTTGTTAAGACAGACTCCTCCTTGCCGCCCCCCTTCTTCCTCCTTCTTGTCAAGTGCTGGGATTAAAGGCATGCACCACCATTGCCAGGCTGAGATGGAGGCTTCTAAAGTGTATTGCACATGTATTACATGTGTGGTTAACAAACTGAAGGGAGGGAGAGAGGCCAGGACTGTGCAAAAACTTCCTCAGCCTGAAGACCCTGAAGTACAGGTTCTTGCAGATCATCCCCGGCAGTCTGCGGGAGAATTGGAGGTTGGCAAGACTCTGCTCCCCATGGAAAGGAAGCGCTCCCTCATATTAAAAAGAGTGGAGATATTAAAAGAGAGGCAAACCCATGCCCAGCTGCACCGCGTCCACCATGCTGGGGATGATCTGCAAGAACCCAGACCTCGAGTTTGACTCGCTGCAGCCCTGCTTCTACCCAGACGAGGATGACTTCTTCTTTTGGCGGCCCCCAACTCTCTCCCTGCCTGACCTTATATAGCCTACTCAGCCCCGTCTGCCAAGAGAGATAGCCAGCCGCTTCCTCATAGGCCAACTAAGTGAATTCTTCATTAGCATGTAAGTGTGATAACTAATACAGCACACTGCGCATGTACTAAAGTAATTTACTACCAGGGAACTGCATCTGGCCAGCGCCATCCTGTAATAGAGATGAACAAAAGGTGGCTTACTACACCTGACCTCAAGCAATACTACAGAGCAATAGTGTTAAAAACTGCATGGTATTGGTACAGTGACAGGCAGGCGGATCAATGGAACAGGACTGAAGATCCAGAAATGAACCCACACACCTATGGCCACTTGATCCTCGACAAAGGGGCAGAAAACATCCAATGGAAAAAAGATAGCCTTTTCAACAAATGGTTCTGGTTCAACTGGAGGTCAGTATGCAGAAGAATGGGAATTGATCTATCCTTGTCTCCTTGTACTAAGCTCAACTCCAAATGGATCAAGGACCTCCACATAAAGCCAGACACTCTGAAGCTAATAGAAAAGAAACTGGGGAAGACCCTTGAGGACATCGGTACAGGGGGAAAGTTCCTGAACAGAACACCAATAGCTTATGCTCTAAGATCAAGAATTGACAAATGGGACCTCATAAAATTACAAAGTTTCTGTAAGGCAAAGGACACCATCAAAAGGGCAAATTGGCAACCAACAAATTGGGAAAAGATCACCAACCCTACATCAGATAGAGGGCTAATATCCAATATATATAAAGAATGCAAGAAGTTAGACTCCAGAAAACCAAATAACCCTATGAAAAAATGGAGTACAGAGTTAAACAAAGAGTTTTCACCTGAAGAACTTCGGATGGCAGAGAAGCATCTTAAAAAATGCTCAACTTCATTAGTCATTAGGGAAATGCAAATCAAAACAACCCTGAGATTTCACCTTACACCAGTCAGAATGGCTAAGATTAAAAATTCAGGAGACAGCAGGTGTTGGCGAGGATGTGGAGAAAGAGGAACACTCCTCCACTGCTGGTGGGGTTGCAAATTGGTACAACCACTCTGGAAATCAGTCTGGCGGTTCCTCCGAAAACTGGGCACCTCACTTCCAGAAGATCCTGCTATACCACTCCTGGGCATATACCCAGAAGATTCCCCAGCATGTAATAAGGATACATGTTCCACTATGTTCATAGCAGCCCTATTTATAATTGCCAGATGCTGGAAAGAACCCAGATATCCCTCAACAGAAGAGTGGATGCAAAAAAATGTGGTATATATACACAATGGAGTACTATTCAGCCATTAGAAACAATGAATTCATGAAATTCTTAGGCAAATGGATGGAGCTGGAGAACATCATACTAAGTGAGGTAACCCAGACTCAAAAGATGAATCATGGTATGCACTCACTAATAAGTGGATATTAACATAGAAAACTGGAATACCCAAAACATAATCCACATATCAAATGAGGTACAAGAAGAACGGAGGAGTGGCCCCTTGTTCTGGAAAGACTCAGTGAAGCAGTATAGGGCAAAACCAGAACGGGGAAGTGGGAAGGGGTAGGTGGGAGAACAGGGGGAGAGAAGGGGGCTGATGGGACTTTCGGGGAGTGGGGGTCCAGAAAAGGGGAAATAATTTGAAATGTAAATAAAAATATATCAATAAATTAAAAAAAAGAGAAGCAAAAAAAAAAAAACCAAAACAAAACAAAACAAAAAACCAAAAAACATGTTCCTGCATTTCACACCAAAGTAAAAGAATGTATTTTGTTAAGTTGGCTAAATGACAGATTCCAGCTTAGAAAATGATATTCTGCTTTTCTACAGGATATTAACTGAATAATATTGAATACCAAGAACTCATACAGCAACCTTCTCAAAAATCACACATGAAGCATTTTAAGGAACTAACACTGTTTCCAAGACCAGGGAAGATACAAGTAGGAATGCTCCATGGATGCTGGAGTGATGGCTCAGTGGTTAAGAGCACTGGCTGCTCTTCCAGAGGTCCTGAGTTCAAATCCCAGCAACCACATGGTGGCTCACAACCATCTGTAATGAGGTCTGATGCCCTCTTCTTGTGTCTGAAGACAGCTACAGTGTACTTACATTTAATCAATCAATCAATCAATTAATTAATTAATTAAAAAGGAGGGAAAGAAGTGCTCCAATACGGGCTTTTATACAAATATCTTTATCTCAGTTAGGATTTCTCACCTGAAACACCCTAGAGATTTCATCATAGCTAAGCTGTGTATTTAAAATAAGTGAAGGCAAAGAAGGTCCAATAAAGCTCTTCCCCAAGCCGGAGTCCCTCGGGGCCTGTGTCTGTCTAGTTCTGGGTGCTGAGCATTTCTTTCCTGACTTTTCTGGGTCCTGTTGGATGCTGAGCCATGATGAGAGCCCAAAGATGCTCCCAGGTCATGTGTTGTAGATCAGATCAGGGCCTGAAAGAGAGGACCATATGTTACCTGAAAACCTAGGCAGTGACAGTGCATTTCGGGGGCGGGGTCCCCCTGGAGAGAACTGGCAGTGAGTTGGACAGCGACAGTGCATTTGGGGGAGTCCACTGGAGCAGTGATGTGCTATGAACCTTGCGGTCCAGAGGACTCCAGCAATGACTGTCTTAGGTGCAAGGCCTGGTAGTTGTCCAGTCTAGAGGCTGGATGTGTCAGCAGCAGTCCCAATCTGGTGCTGTGGCCCTGAAGGATTCCTGAGGAGGAGCTGATTTTTCAGTCTATGTTGGAATCCTGAAGTTGTTTCTAATACCAGTGAAGGAGTTCCTTAGCAACAGGGTAGATGAACTTGCCAGTGAGAGTGAGGACAAACAGGCAAAAAGCAAAAGTTTTCTTCTTCTGTGTCCTTTTCAGTGGGCTAATACTGGAAGATGTGGCCCAGATTTAGGGTGAGTCTTCCTACTTCAAATAATATGGTTTTGAAAATACTTCTCCATCTACCCCTGCCCTTTCCACCCCTTCTTTGTCATTTTTTTTTTAAATCTGCACTTAGGGAAAAAAAAAGGTTAAGGGACAGTTGACATCTACCCAGGGTTGGCTCCTTTTGCCCATGAATGTGGGCTCTTCTCTGTTCACCTCTGAGGAAACTGGAGCAGTGTCTCCCTGGCAGCCTGCGACTCAGGTAGCCCTGTCCTCAGGTGCTGGCTGCTGTAGAGAGCTACCACGGTAGCTTCAAAGCATCATCTTCTAAGCATCCATTGCTGGTATGGAAAACGTTGTGCTACATCAGATGCTTTGCTAAAGGTCTTTGTACTTCTAGGCTGTTTGCATATGCAGTGGTGTTTGCATATGCGGTGGTGTTTGCATATACAGTTGTGTTGCATATGCAGTGGTGTTTGCATATACAGTTGTGTTGCAGATGCAGTGGTGTTGCAGATGCAGTGGTGTTGGTAAGAAATCCTCTGTGCTGTTGTCTAGAAACGCTGACTACTGTAAGCTCCCTTTTCTCTCTCAACTTCATGGTCAGGGTTTTGGTATTTCACTAAGTATGTATATACTGGTTTGCTAAAGGTATTCTTAAAATCATGATGATATAGAACTATATTGTTTTTCTGTAACTTGATAATATTCTTTTTAAACCATATTTGGTAAAATGGTGAAGAAATGTATTCTTTTTTGAAAATTATGTGTTTATGTATGATATGTGCACATGAGTGCTGTACCCAGAGGTTGGAGATATTGGCTTCCTAGAGCTGGAGTTACGGGCAGAAGTAAACCGCCCAACGACTACTCTGGGAACCAAACTCAGCTTTCTGAAAGAACTTCAAACAGCCCTTAATCACGAGCCAACACTATGTGTAACTTCAGTTTTTTTCAAAGCCTTCCTTTAATGATGAGCTTGGCTGCTTGCATAGCTAAATGCTTCTTGGTCTCCTGTCTTTGCTTACCTTTGCTTTGCTAAGAGGCACAGCAGAGAACTTCTCCTGGCCTTCCTCTTGGCCCTGATCCCTCCTGATGGCTTGTGCAGATGTCTGCTGGGTAGTGCCACCGCCGCTGATTTGTGTTTGCTGTCCTGACTCTACTAAACTGAACTGCTGGTGTTTCTGTGAAGTGTTTGCGAGTGGAAGGAGCCACTGCTGACCTGTGAACTGAAGCCGATTTCCAAACAACACAGATGGGAGTTGCTCTAAAGAACCTTTCTAAACAGGTCCACTTCCCCTGTATCCTTTCCACTACCTCTGGTGGGTGTTGGGCTAGAAGGGAGGTTAAAGCATTTAAGAACCATCATTAAAAGTAGACATTGAAGAAAATTAAAGTTACACTTGTGTATAATAGTTATGTGTGAATATATGTATATATTATTTGTGTACATATGAATGTTATGTGTGTACATGCTTATGTCCATTGTGTTCATGTGTATATTTATGTGTGTTCATTTGAGTACTTGTGTATGTGTATACTCACATCTGTGTACATGCATAAAGTTGTGTTTGTACATGTGAGCATATATGTGTATGTATGTGCATATTCACATATGTGTACATACACGAATGCATTTGTGTCTGTACATGTGTATATTTATGTGTGTAGATATATATATTGTGTGTACATTTATGAACACATGTATATATTTGTCTGTTTAAAAGTGTATATTTATGTTCATGTGTGTGCACCTCTATACATTTATGTTTGTATACATGTGTATGTTTGTACATTTCCATATTTGTGTGTGTTCATGTGTTTATCTTTGTGTGTATATTTGTATGTATTTATGTTTGTATATGTGCATATTTATATATGTGTATATTTTTGTGCCTATATGTGTACATAATTATGTTTGTACTTGTGTGTGTTTATGTGTGTACATGTGTATATGTATGTATAAGTACATGAGTATATATGTGTATATTTATTTGTTTATATATATATGTATATATATATATATATATATATATATATATATATATACTCTTGAGACCTCTGGAATCATACATTGGAAACATAACAGGAACAGCTTGAATCTCTTGTTGTCTATTGTATACATAAATATTTTATGAACTTTAACCAAATTCTTATGAAGTATTATTAGTATGGCAAATCCTCTCGTCTCAAGGACTTTTAGTAGAGAATTGGGTGTGGTGGTATTGCCAGAAGTCTCAGCACTGGGAAGCTAAAGCAAGAGGATTGAGATTTTCAGGTCCATCTGAGCTATGTAGTGAGATCTCTCTCAAAAATAAAGTCCAACAATGAGTTGGTCTTTAAGTCACGAACTCACAATGTAGGATGACACCATTTTCTTTGATATGTATAAAGTGTATAAAGACTTTCAAAAAATTGTGTCTCCTTGGATCCCTTTCCAATGTTCAGTATACTATGAAATAAACATTGTAGTTCTAAAAAATGTCAAAAGATTGCCAGTAAGGAAAAATAATATTGGAAAAGTATAATAACCATCTCAGCTTTGTAAGAGGACTCCTGTTATGTGCAGCTTTTACTTATTTATTTTTATGTGTATGAGTGGTTTGCTTGCATGTTTTTATGTGCACCATATGAATGTCAGCTGCACACGGAGGTCAAAAGAAGACATCAGATCCTCTGGAGGCAGAGGCAGACAGATTTCTGTGAATTTAAGGTTAGTGAGTTCCATGCCAGGCTGAGCTACATACTGAGATCCTGTCTTGAAAAACAATAAAAGAAAGGAATTTAGTCAGACAAGCTATGCTTCGAGTACTCAGGAGCCACGTGTGACTAGTAACTACCGAATTGGATAGTGCAACTGCAGAGAGAACCTAACTGCTATGTATGTCTATATAACCAAAGGGGACTTTATGACTCTGCTTCCCAAATTCTGGGATTACAACTAACCTGTGTCACTATACCTGGCTAATGAACTCCATTCCATGTATTATAATGATTACATTCAAATTTGTAAATATATTCTATTTACAAATGACTTCCATTTAGGTTGCTTCAGCTCCTATTCAATTAATGTGGTGTAATTTGTTTCAGAGAACATATGTTTAATATAATTTGAGTGGTATTTATATGTATATACTGAATGCATTACTGAAATTACTCTTGGTCACGTTTTTACACAGTCCCGACATAAACCAGTAGCTTAACTGAGGTTCATTGGAGTGTGAGCTGTTTGCTGAAGCTGGATGTGTAACACTGAAATCAACAGGAATCTCAAACAGCCTGAGCCTATTCATGCTGGAAGGAACCAACCTGTACGTTTCTCACCGAAAACATGCACAGGAGATGGAATGGATCTTTGACTGTCACTCATCCATGGATTTATCCTCCAGTTTTAGCCTAGAGCCCCCTCAGTGGACCCAGTCATCTACTTGAATTCAAACAAACAAGAAATCACACACTCTTATATTAAAGCAATGCACTCTGCTGTTAGCTGGGCAGTAACTGGGAACCTGGGTACTCATGAGGGTTCAAGTCTGATGCCAGCCTGTCTCGGTGAAAAAGAAAAGCCATCCTGGTGTGGTGGCACAATGCTATAATCTCAGCTCTTGGGAGGCTGAAACAGGAAGGTTGTGAGTTCAAGACTAGCCTGAGCTACATAGCAGGACCCTGCACCACAAACAAATATATAAGTAAACAAAATATTAAAAAAAAATACATGGCTGCCAGACTGGAAAACTGATCATCATTTTTGTTCCCCATTTTGGTGCGTGAGTATATGGGGGCTGTGTGTGGGGGTATATGTGTGTGTGGGTGAGTAGGTAGCTGTGCCTGTGTGTGTGTGATGGTATGGTGGTGCATGCTAAGGGCATGTGTGGAGACCAGAGGGTAACCTAAGAGAATTAGTTCTCTCCTTCTTCCAGGGGGGATTCAGGGATTAAACTCAGGTTGTCAGTATCTGCAGCAAGTGCCTTAACCACTGAGCCAGGCTCCAACCATGTGTAACTCTTTTTTTTTTTTTAGTTTTTGCTAAAATTAGGTCTATGTTGTGATATTATTGAGCAGTAGTTGCAAAGTAGTTAATAGAAAGTACATCCCAGAGAAGACGGAAAAGCTGCTGGCAGAGGCGTTTGCTTAAATAATGGAATGACTGGGGCGAGCCGGGAGGAAGGGTGGATGCCATGACTATGCTAGGAGAGAACGCTTGCTCGGCAGCTTACGAGTGTCCTTCAGATCGCGCACATGGTGACATGACATGCGAATAAGGAGTGCTACAAGGCTTCATTCTTTCTTTTTTATTAGATATTTTACTTTACATTTCAAATGTTATCCCTTTCCTGGTTTCCCCTCCAAAAACATCCTATCCCATCCCCCCCCCAGTCCCCCTGTTCACCAACCCACCCACTCCCTCTTCCCTGTTCTGGTATGCCCCTGTACTGGGGTGCGCAGTTTTCTCAGGACCAAGGGCCTTTCCTCCCTTTGATGACAACAAGGCTTCTTCCTTCCTTCCATCTTTCCTTCCTTCCTTCCTTCCTTCCTTCCTTCCTTCCTTCCTTCCTTTTTTCTTTTTCTTTTCTTTTTTTCCCCCCCGAGACAGGGTTTCTCTGTGTAGCCCTGGCTGTCCTGGAACTCACTCTGTAGACCAGGCTGGCCTCGAACTCAGAAATCCACCTGCCTCGGCTTCATTCTTTCTATAAAGCCATTTTTCATTTTAAATATATGAGTGTTTGTTATACATATGTGTGTATGCCGCATGTGTGAAGTGTCCACAAAGCCCAGACGAGGGCACCAGTTCCCATGGAGTTATAGATGGTTCTGAGCTGGAAACTAAGCCTTGGGTCCTCTGCGAGAGCAGCAAAAGTCCTTGCCTGCCCTGGAGTCTTCTCTCCTGGCCCAGATGACTTTGATCCCTAGAAACCCAGGTTTTCCATTTACTTGGTTTCACAAATGTTCTGTAAGTCATAGTATTAACAGGAAAGAGCTTTGTATCAATAAAGTACCAGGCAGGTGTGTCACAGAAGCAACACTCAAATCAGAGGCTACACCTGAATGTCACAAAGATGCTAAGACTCCTAGGGGAATCATGAGTTTGAAGCCAGCCTGGACTACATGCTGACATCCTGTTTCAGAATCAGTATGAGAGGAACTGTCAAGATGACTCAGTGGGTAAGGTGCTTGCTGTAGAGCATGGGAACCTGATCCGAGCACCCACCTAAAAAGCTAGGCATGGAGGCCAATACCTGGAGTCCCAGAGCTGGAGACAAGTGGTTGCACGGGGCTCCCTGGGAGCCAGTCTAGCATGTTACAGGATCCTAGGAGATCCTGTCTCAAGAAATGAGGCAATATGATTGTGGGAGGGACCCACTCTCAGCCTCTAGAAAAGCTGAACACAAACACACACACACACACACACACACACACACACACATACACACACACACACACACACACACACACACACACACGGCATATAGTAAATGGTCAAGCTTTATCCGTATGGTTGGACATGGTGGTTCAACCCTTTAATTCCAGCAATCGGAACAGAGATAGGTGAGGATTTGTGACTTTGTTGCCAGTCTTTTCTACATAGCAAGTTCTAAGCTTGCCAAGGCTATATAGGAAGACCTTACTTAAAATAATACTTATAATAATATCAAAATAACAAAATCTCAAACTTTAGATATAATTTTTCTAGCAATTTCTTTTTTTAAAAAAGATTTATTTATTTATTTTATGTATATGAGTACACTATAGCTATACAGATGGTTGTGAGTCTTTATGTGGTTGATGGGAATTGAACTCAGGACCTCGGCTCTCTCCAGTCCAAAGATTTATTTATTATTATATGTATGTATACTATAGCTGTCTTCAGACACACCAGAAGAGGGCGTCAGAACTCATTACAGATGGTTGTGAGCCACCATGTGGTTGCTGGGATCTGAACTCAGGACCTTCAGAAGAGCAGTCAGTGCTCTTAACCATTGAGCCATCTCTCCAGCCCAACAATTTCTTAAATAGATGTTCAGCTTACAAAAATATCCTATAAGTATTTCAGAGAGCTCCCACAAACTCTAGGAGAGTTCTCATTCCCTATATTTCTTACATTTTACTGTTACTACTTACCTAGCAAAGCACCTCGCGGTGTCTGCCAACGAGCCAATACCAAGGCATTAATATTAACAAAGTCTATGCCCTTGTCAGGTTCCCTCGTCTTTGTCTGACATTGCTTTTCTGTTCTGGACTTCCACTCAGGACTCCATGTTACATCGAACACCCATCTCACCCTGGGGTCCTCTTGCTGTGACAGTTCCCCACTTTTCCTGGTTTGGATAGCATGAACAGTTTGAGACACAGTGCTCAGATTGTCCCTCAAGTGAGGTTTGCTTAGTGTTGCCTCATGATTGGGTGGAGACTATAGGTCTTCCTTCCTAGAAGACCATGGAAGTGAAGAGCCCTTTACCACAGCACAGACCCACAGCTGCTGCCGCTGATGACCACTGACAGAGGCGACATCTCTGGGTCTCTCCACTGCCTGTTAATATTTCCCCCTTGCTATTCAGCACTTTTTGAAAGGACATCACTAGGCACAGCCCACATTTAAGAAGTGAGTTCATTAGGTTTCTAATGATGTGATAAACATCATAATCAAAAGGTTGGGGCTGTTTGTTTCAGCTTACAACTCTCAGGTCACACTCCATCACTGACAGAAGTCAGGGCAGGAGCCTGGAGGAGACAGGAGCAAAAGCCCTGGGGAGCTTGCGCCCCAGCTTACTCATCCATTTATATAACCCTGAACCATTTGCGGGGGGGGGGGGGGAGGAAGGGCACCACCCACAGTGGGCTAGGTTCTCTTCTATCAACCATCAATTAAAAAAATGTCCCCAAAGACTTGTCTACAGGTCAGTGTAAAGGAGGCAGTTCCACGGTTGTGACTCCCTCTTCCCAGATATGTCTTTCTCACGCTGTTTACAAAACCCCAGCTCAGGGTTCTAACTTACTGCAGAACATCTGTATGATCTGGAATGTGTTTTTGTGTGTTTTTTTTTTCTATCAGAGAGTTGTCTCTATGCCCTGGTTGAATTCATTTAGGAATTTATTTATATCAGATAAGAGTCAGATATCTTATTCTTTGAGTTATATTTAATACTTTCCTTTTTGTCTTCATCAATTTTGTTGTGCACGCGCCTGTGTGCATCTGTGCATGTGTATGTGTGCATGTGTGTACACATGGAAGTCAGAGAATAACTTTCAGTAATCAGTTTTCTCCTTCAACCACCAAGGTCCCAGAGATTGGTTAAACTCAAGGCACCAGGCTTGGTGGCAGGCACCTTTACCAACTGAGCCATCCCAGCAGCCCAGTGCTTTGTGTGTGTGTGTGTCTGTGCGTGTCTGTGTATGTGTGTGTGTGTGTCTGGGGGTTCATGGTTAACACATCCTTGCTTTCTGTCACTACAAGATGCTCCAGCCTCAGAGTGTATATTTTCTGCCCTATTCTTAGAATCGACCATTTAGCTAAGGAGGACAATAGAGGAAAAACATTTTGGATGAATATCAAGACTGAATGGGGGACTGGAGAGATTGCTCAGCGGTTAAGAGCACTGACTGCTCTTCCAGAGACTCTGAGTTCAACTCCCAGCAACCACGTGGTGGCTCACAACCATCTGAAATGAGATCTGACGCCCTCTTCTGGTGTGTCTGAAGACAGCAACAGTGTACCCACATACATGAAATAAATAAATACATAAATACTTAAAAAAAAAAAAAAAGACTAAATGGTGGCAACCATCTGACACCATGAAGAAAATCACCTGGGCATGCAAGCCAATATTCTGAGTGCCCAGATTTTAGAACAAGGGACTTTGCTGGAGTTACTGAGCACTTGGAAATGTGAACCTCAACCCCGCTTGGTTCAGAGTTCTTGTAAGTGAAATAGTATTTTTATTAAGTCCCTTTCCAGACTCTTGCTGGGGAAGACATATAAACAGAAGCAACTGCAACTGCATTCTTTGTGCCTTCCACACATGCTCACAAACAGCCCTACAGAGGATGAGAAGAGAGTCTTCTATGGTAAACTAGCTAGATCTTAAGATATCCTTGGGCATATGTGCATGCATACACACCATGATTTGAGTGGGGATGTCAAAGAGCTCTTTATGTCCGTGTGAGGCGGTACTTAGGCTTGGCTGTGAGCACCTTTACATGGGGCCCCATCTCTTTGGCCCCTTATTTCTAATATGGAGATTGGGGCTCCTGTGTCCCACGCTGGCCTCGAACACTCTGTGTAGGATGGGTGACTTTGAACTTCTGACCCTCCTGCCTCCTGATCTTCCAGTGCTAGCTTACAGACATGTACCACCACACACCATGGACTCTATTTGGCTGCTTACAGGGCTCAGTAAATTCTATTGTCTTACAAAACATTTGAGAAAACATACACACTTACACAGACACACACACACATACTCAAAAACAAAACAACAAAAACAACAACAAAAAGCTCTACTCGATTCTAAAGCAAATGCCTTACTTCTAAATCAAGATCTTATCCAAATGATCACTACAATTTAAGCCAGAAGTATTGGAAATCCACAAATCAGAACACAGGCATGGCAACTGTTACTTCTGGTTTATTTCACATAATCATTTTGTTTTCCTTCTCCTCTTTCCCCCTTCCCCCTTCCTTCCACTGGAGCCAGCGTCCTGAACACGGAGAGCCAGGCTCCGCCCCTGATCAATCACACCCCCCACCCCCCATCACATCCCCACCCCCCATCACATCCCCCACCTGTAGATTTCACTGCCTCTGCCAGCTTTTTATTTATGTGTTACTTTTGTAAGAATTACCTTTATTTTTAAATTTTTATTTGTATGGATATATGTCCCTGACTGAGTGTATGTCAAATGCATACAGGTGCATGTGGAGGCTAGAAAAGGACCCCAGATCTGATCTGGGGTGACATGCAGTTGTAGGATATCTGACATGGGCATGGGGAAGGGCAGCACTCTCAGGCAAGGGCCGCGTCACTTCTCTAGCCCCAGCTCTTTTTTTAATGTCCTCTCTGATCTGCCCCTTGGGATGATTTCGAGGGTCCTCTCGATGCTGCTTCCTTGGCTGTTTCTTTGGCTCTGCCACAGGACAACCTTGTTCTGTTGGATGGGGTTGGCCTTTCCCAGTTGCAGAGAATGTGCTAGGCAGTGAAAGCAAACCACTGCATGCCACTCCTCCTCTTGTTGAAGCTGATGGAGTGGAGTGGAGGGTTTCGTTGTTAACACTGTCGCCTTTAACGTTTAATTCAGCTCTGTCTCCTTCATTTTGAAAAGTAATTTCTAATTGCATGTCTCCTTATGTATATAGACATGAGCTTGAATTCACTTTTGGTAGTCCTCCAATCAGCTGAGCAGTGAGGGAGACTTTTCAGCAGCCACTACCCCTTAAATATTGCCCTTTTAAAGTATTATAGTGGTTTGAACAGGTACGGTCCCTTACACTCATGTGTTTGAATTCTTGACCCATAGAGATTGGCACTATTAGGAGGTGTGGCCTTAATGGAGTAGGTGTGCCCTCGTTGGAGGAAGTGTGTCATTGTGGATGCAGGCTTTGAGGTCTCCTACACTCAAGCTATCCCAGTGGTACACAGCATCCTTCTGCTGCCTGCAGATCAAGAAGTGGAACTCTCAGCTCCTTCCCCAGCACCATGTCTGCCTGCATGCTGCTGCGTTTCCTGCTGTGATGGCGATGGACTAGATCTCTGAACTGTAAGCCAACCCCAATTAAATGTTGTCCTTTATAAGAGTTGCCTTGGTCATGGTGTCTCCTCACAGCAATGAAACCCTAAGACATTGGTACCGGGAGGCACATTTCTAAATACCCAGCAGCCTTTTCCCCCTGCATGGGTTGCACTTGAACCATCTTATTTCCTCTGGAACCCAGCTCCACTTGTCTCTGACCTGGAATGCTAAGGTTTTAGAGGCCCATATAGTGAGGGATTTTTTTTTTTTAAATTTCTCTCCCTGTTTCATTTTAAACACCTGGGAAAAAGACACATTATCTCCTTTAGGTCTGGCCAAATGTAAACATTCCATACATTACTTTGCTTGTTTGGTTGTTGCTGTCGTTGCTCATTAACTCATTTGGTTACCAAAAAAAAATGTCAGTATTTTTCTTTTCTTTCCTTGAGAAAAGTTTCACAGTGGAGCATGGGCTTGCCTGCAAATTGCTAGACAGCACAGTCTGGCCTTGAACTCCCTTGTCCCCTGTGCAAAAGTGATGCAGAGAGGCAGACAGACTCCATTTCACCAGGCTGATCCGCCTTATTGGAGCAGTGAGGGCCCCAACCTTTCTGTGGAATGGAGATAAGTGTATTAAGAGAAGCTGGGTGATGTGTGTGTATGTTTGTGTGTCTGTGTGTCTATGTGTGTATTTGTGTGTCTGTCTCTGTGTCTGTGTGTCTATGTGTATGAGTGTGTGTATCTCTGTATGCTTCTGTGTGTGTGTTTTCGTGCCTATGTATGTGTATGTGTGTGCTTATGTGTGTATGTCTGTGTGTGCTTGTGTGAGTGTCTATGTGTGATTCTCTTCTCAAGCAGCTATAACCTGACAATAGCTCTTCAGTAAGGAGTGAGGCCCAGGGATCATCTCTTCCATCTATGTGAAATTTTGGCTGACTTGATCTTGTCCAGGTCTCGTGCAGGTGCCCACAGGGGTTGTGAGTTGGAGAACAGTCATGTCGTATCCTAGATACTGCATTTCACAGCACTCCTCCCTGCTCTGGATCTCATGTCCTTTCCAGTTCCTCTTGTGTGGTCTTCTCTGACCTTAGGAAGTGGGATGGGTGATAAAGATGGTCAACTTAGTGTTGAGTGCTCAGTCTTTGGTTCAGAGCATTTTGATCAGTTGTCTCTGTACCATCTGTTGTCTGCTGAGAACAAGAAGCTTCTTTACCAAGGCTGTGAACAGCCCAGAACTACTACTACAAACGTAACTGAGCTTTATGGCTCCCACATCCTGAATTGACTTTATGTCACTCAGGTCTCTGTGTTCTCAGGAAATCACTCGGGAGTCTGCTCGTGTCTTCTTTGACATCTCTGAACACATGTATAGTGCTTCTCTTGGTTTTGTTTTCTAGTTTCTTTTAAGTCCCTTCCATTGAGGGACATAATAGCATCGACTTTTTTTTTTTTGTACTGGGGTCTACTCGCACAGAATTCAGTCATTGGTTAAGTGTTGTTACTGATTCAGCGCACCTTGTTTCTGTGGAAGCTTTCTTGGTGTTCAGAAGAGACTAGGTTGTAGTCATGTGGAGATGGTATTTCCTGAGACTGACTACTGCCTGCAGCAATAGTGACAATCCAGCAATAAACTCACTATGGAAACAGAGTGGCATTGATTACAATGCACTCACCCCTTAAGAACCAATTGTTTTAGGGAATAAAGACAAGTGGGGGCCAGAGTCTCTGTTCACTCCCTGCCCTCTGAGGGCAGCTGCCTGTGTGGGGCTGAAATCTCCCTGTACTTGATGGCCGCTGAGGGTGCTCTGGCTGGGGTTCAAGTCTCAGTGAATTCTTTGACTACAGAGTTGGACCAGTGGTGGAGTTCAAAGCCTTGGTGTACTCCCTGACCTCAGAGGGTAACTGTGGGTAAGCACTGAAGTTTTGGCATACTGCCCTGGCCTCAGAGGTGACCATGGGTGGGGAGTTAAGACTTGGTACACTCCCTGTCCTCCCAGGGGAATACTACCCAATGTCTTGCAACACTGACTGAACTCAGAGGGCAAGCTGTATTTCTGAATAGCTGAGCAGCTACATATTTCTTGAGTTAGGATATGGTTATGTCGCCCAGGTGTCTCTCAAACTCTTGTGCTCAAGCATTCCTCCTGCTTGGGCCTGTCCGGTACCTGAGAGTATAGAGTCACGCCTTTGTACCTGGTTCTGGTTATAATTTTTAATCGTTCAACTGTGTGTGTGTGTGTGTGTGTGTGTGTGTGTGAATACTAACAATTAGGCTAACTATTTATCTGATATTTCAAAGCTGTTAGAATTTCCATGTTGTTATTCTTATTAACATAATACCCTTTAACCAGTGGGACTATAATACAACGTAATAGAGCATCTGCCCACACCTTGTTGTTTATGTGTCTCCTGTCCCCCTTCAAAGTGTCTTCTCCTACAAGCACCAAGACAAGCACACAGGTCAGACAAAATAATTTATTACAATATATACAGTAAATCATTGGCCATGCAATGAAGCCGAAACAATCTGGGTAGTTTACATTGCCTTTCCCTTCCCACACTTTGGTCCCTCCCTTTCTCCTCTCAATACTCACAACTCACCGCAAAGCCCTCCTGGGCCTGAGCGCCCTGAGCGCACACCCTGAGTGCGCTAGACATGAGAGGTTCTCCAATTACCCCTCTTCTCAGCACAGCTCACAGGGAACAAGAAAACACCTTCAGCAACTCTCTCCAGGTTTTCTTTCTTCTATACCAACAAGCCATCCACTGACACTCCAAGCCACATCTATGCCCAACACCTTACTCAGCTTGCTTCTAAGCTAACTTGAATTCATTCTACAATAATATGCTGATTTCCTGGCTTCAATGGGATAATATTACAATATAATTGAGATTTTGAAAGTACAATTTTAATTAATTAATGGATTGATTTTAAGTTAAATGAAAATTATTTTCCCATGGGAAACTAGCTCAACATAAACAGTCTTCTTCCAACTAAAACCACTAAGCACCTACCGTCTATAACTGAGGCTGGCTGTCTTAGTCTGGTCAGTGGGTGATCGCCAGTGAAGACACCTTACAAGACAATCGTTGTGGCCATGTGCACACATGGGAAAGAGGACCTCAGGCTGATTACTTCAAAGATTCCTGGGAGAGTGTGCCGCAGCAGGATGGCAGATGTCCCTGTAGGTGCTACTCTGTTCTATCAAGTAATGTCAACGTCTAAGACTGTATTGTGTGTCAACATCAGCACCATGAGGCAGAGAGACACTATACAATGCATTCCACTCCATAATAGACTCCATTGGTATACTTTGTGCAGCCACCAAAATAAAATAAAATAAAATAAAGTAAAATAAGATAAAATAATAAAAGCTAAGCCAGGGCTAGGAAGCACCCATCAATGCATGCCGTAAGATTTATGAAGTCAACGAACTTTCCTGAATGGCTAAGACGCTTCAGGTGCAGGGGCTGCCGAGATGGATAGTAACAAACCTGAAGACACACAACAGGCATTCTTTAAAGACCAGAAAGCTCTCAGTACTCAGATTGCCTGTACCCCCAACTGGTGTGAGTCCCCCACCTTGTTCAAGTAAATACTGTCTCCTTGAGACTGCCACTTTAAAGAACAAATTCACAGGACAAGGTTCCTGTCCTCAGCTCTGGGCATTCTTCCATTTGTCAAATTGATTTTTTTAACTAAAAAAAAATCTAGAGGGAGGGATGCAATGACAGGAAATTTCGTTTAGGAAGAAAAATAGGAGGAAGAAGAAGAGGAGGAGAAGGAGAAGGAGGAGGAGAAGAGGAGGAAGAGAAGGAGAAGGAGGAAGAGGAGGAAGGGGAAGAGGAGGAGGAGGAGGAGGAAAAGGGGTTGAGGGGTCAGGTTGACAGGGACCAGACTACAATTTTCAAAAAATAGTATTTAAGGATTATAAACAATAATTACAAGCTGGATGTACCTGACAGAGTGACATCAGACAACACAGGGCTTCTGTGTCTTGGTGTGGCTTTTTCTATATCTGAGTCAACTTCACTTCTAAAGCTCTGGCGTGAGAGCTGAGTGGGTCACATTGGCTTCAAATGCATGAATTCACAGCAACGTAATCACTTTCCTCCAGCAAGCCTATAATCACACTTATACATCTTTTATCTGAATGAGTGAAATTTACAACTGGCCAGTTTCCCTTTGCCACTACAGAGTGGGTCTAAAGCGGAATGACAATTCCAGAGTTGCCAAGTCTGCACCAGAAGGCAGCATTCAGGCAAAATAGGCATGGCAGAAGACGGCCACAGCCAGCAGGATGATGCCATTGATGTTCACCACTGTCCTCCACAAGGGCTTCTCAGAAGTGTCTGTCATCTTCATCTTCATGGCTTCCTCTTCTTCCTTAGTCATCTTTGGTCCTTTATCCTGGTCCAGCCCGCAAAACAGGTCATATGCCTTCCTGAAGCATCCTTTCTCCTTCTGGGGGGCTTCGGTGTCTACAGAAAGTCACAAGGCCTTGTTAGATGCCACGGCTAGAGGCACCGGAAAGAGTCCCCAGGGAAGCCGGAGTACCACAAAGCCTTTCCCGTTCTCTAGCAGCACCCCCTCCCGCCTCGTTCTCAGGATGGGATTGAATACAATGCTCAAATGGGTTTACATTCGAGGGAGGCAGTGCGGAATTGGATTCTGCATCCTCATGGTTGTCTGTGTTTTAGCTCTTCCAGGACCAATAACAATGTGTTTTGATTTAGAATAGTCAGAGAAGACGACAGACAATGAGAGAGGTGCTAATACTGAGATGGACAACTGACTTAGAAAGAGATGGTAAGCCCACCCCTACAATATAGGACCTGGACCTGTTTGCTATACCACTGGACAGCAACGAGGCTGGCCTGACTCAGGAGAGAACTGGTTGCATTTGTCTCTTCTAAGATTTCATAACAGATCCATCTGTGACGCAAAGGTTACTCTGAACAGGCCCTAAAGCACAGCAACAATGATCAGTACTTGTTGGACTTAATACATGCCAGTGCTTGCTCACACTGCCGCATCAAATCATCCAATCGGGCATGACCCCCAAAGTGGATGCCTGTCAAGGGAACAGAGTCCCTCCTCAGAGGTCAGTGGTGGCATTGGAGGCAGACAGATGTAGCTTCAAATGTCAGTTCTGCCTGTCACCAGCTGTGAGACCAGTCCATGTTTTAACACAATGTTCAGAGACTACTGATTGCCACTTTCTGGTTTTTGTAAGTCAGAGTTTTGTGTTTTGGAGTCTAAATATGTAGCAGGTCTGGTGTGCCAGCTGCTGGGATTATGGGCGTGTGTCACCACTCCTAGCTTACACACTTTTTAAAACAGAGCTTTAGTGATCAAGTGCATATATGTATCAGAATTCTCTAGTGAGATGATGAGGGTAAGTAGCCTCCAGGCACATAGTGAGTTTTGACACCCAGTGGGTCCACAGCTATGTATCTGATGCCAGACTCATAACCTGTCCTGCTTTATCTAGTACTGCCCTGCAGAATAAGCCTTCCATTTCAGTACCAGATAAAGCACACGGACTCGGGTCCCCGTACCTCTTCTGCACACTACACGCATGTATTTGTGGTATGTGCACCTGTTCCACATAGACAGTAAAAGATGTAGCATGAACATTGGAGACAGACTTAATTTAAAGGGCAAGCCTTGGGCTAGAGTAGGCTAGCTCAGAGCTAGAGTGCTTCCCTTGCAATATGCTAAGCCTAAGTAAGGTCTGGGCCCCAGAACTGAAAAGAAATAATCAAGAATAAGTCTGTACACACTAAGTATCATCCTAAGCACCCAAAGAAGATGTAAGATCCCCAGAGCCTCTGTCCCATACCCCCAGTGTCACCAGTAATAAGTATAGCATGTGTATATACCTTTGTCTTAGTTCAGAGGCTATGTCAGCAAAGCCCTAATTCCCCAACCCCTGACTGTGCTCCAAATCAAGAACAAATTCTTCATTCACTGACTCACTGAGTTCTGCCAAACACAGGAAGTGAGGCAGCTGAGAGGTTTCCTCTCAGCTTCACCATGTGGTGAACGTTCTCAAAGGCATCCACGCACCTGTCTTTCACCCTGCTCCTCCTTCAGTCCCAAGGACTAGGCATGAGCCTCAAGGAAGGCATTCTCAAAAGACTTCAACAGATGGCTTAGGAACTCACCCATTTCGATGGTGTCCTTAGGGTCCTCCCGGATGTCCTCCTCCTCTCCTGCATCCAGGTCGATACGCTCTTCTTTGCTGTTGCGCAGACTCCAGCACAGACGGTGCAGCTGCAGAGAAAGCAGAGTATTACCAGGAAGATGTAAGGAGTGTCTTAGGCTAAGACTCTATGGAAACAAAAAGTATGCATCAAGAAAGGAAAAGAATATGGCCTCTCCACACCAAGGAAAGATAGATATCTGTCCTGTTCACACATCATTTCTAAATGTGGTTGGAGCAGAAATATAAATATACATAGAGCCTAAATGTATTATATATCATAATATATAGAGAGAGGCTAAGAGACCTCCTTAACTCATTCCTAAACAAGGCATCTGCATCATCACCTCCAAGGCTCAGGAAGTGTCACAGAAAAGAAGACAAAAGGACTGTTAGAGAGCGCTGGGAGGAGAGCTGTGAATAGTGTCTCCTAGACACAACACACCATTATGCTCGTGACCCAGTGCAGCTGTGGCTTGCACAAGGCTGGGCCTGTCGCCATGCATGAAAAAATGGTGAAGGTGATCATGAGTCCCCAGCACACACTGAGGGACTCTGGACAACCAAGGGTCCCTGAAGGTGGGGGTGTCATTTTCTTCAATGGCATAGCCGGTGTTAAGTCCCCATGCTCTGTGACTGACTCCCTGCTCATTCCCAAGAAAGCAGCCATAATTAAGCTTTGTGGGCCGAAAGATTCAAAGAAAGAATGGGCTTGTTGGAAAGAAAACGTTTCACAGGGTGAAAGATGGTAACGGATGGTGTAAATGACGAAAATTCAGCATATTTTATATGAAGGTATTACATTTTTTGCCTAAAATATAAATGCTTGGTGTGTGAGTGAATTCAATTTTCTCCTAATAAGTGTGTTCCTTTCAGCCCTGCTACTAAGAAACAAAACCAGACAGTCATTTATGCACACCAGCAGTATAAGATCCTGCTATTGAATATCGTCACGTAAATGAGATATATAATCAAATGAAACTAGGAACATGAGCCACATCAGCATGTAAAGCAGGGTCAGTTTCTACTGGTATAATCAGAACGTGAGGGAGAAATTTGCTAGTCTGAGAGAATCAATGTAGCATGTCCATCACAATCATGCCTTTTGGGTTTCTCCATTTCACAAGGAAGCTCAGAGCTAAATATGTTTACAGCTTCAATACTTCTGAAAGCTGAGATACTGGAAATGGTTTATACAACATAAAACCCCTACCACAGAGCTGGGAAAGACAAGCTGGTAAACCTGCAGCTACAGATGCAGAGTCTGTTTTACATGAAGGTTTGTCTTAGGTCTCGATAATCTGATGGTGAGGTTAAAGGTCTCTTACGGAGTCTATGGGTGCTTGTATTTCGGTGTGCTGGAGTAAAGTGTTCACACAACCCCTTTTCTCTCTACACAGATGACTGCTGGGTTGGTCTGGTGGTTTGAGTAGGTTTGGCCCCCATAGTCTCAGGTTTTTGAATGCTTGGCCTATGGGGAGTGGCCCTCTTAGGAAGTGTAGCCTTGTAGGAGGAAGTGTGTCATTGTGGGGGCGGGCTTTGAGGTCTCCTACTGCTCAAGCTCTGCCCTGTATAGAATCAGTCCTCCTGATGGCTTTCCTAACAAGATGTAGAATTCTCGACTCCTTCTCTAGCACTTGCTGCGATGTTTCCTGCCGCGATGACAATGGACTAAACCTCTGAAACTTTAAGCCATCCCCAATTAAATGTTTCCTAGGAGTTACCTTGGTCATGCTACATAGATACAAACCCTATCTCAGACAGTTGGGTTAATTTTCTAGCTCTGTTCCCTCTGCAAACCTGAGAACACTAGAAAGTCATTTTGTGTTAGGTCATCAGATTACTTTGTTTATAATAAAATGGACCTGTTTTTGGTTATCCTTCTTTGAATTGGTGAATTTATGAAAGAACTTTAATCCAACTGCAGCATCTGCAGCTAAATAAGGGTATTATGATTTCTAAAGGCTTGAAATGGGTGAACACTGGTAGAGTGACGTGACCTGAGTGTCTCCTCCAAAACAAATATCAGGATGTAATTGCTAGTGTGACAATATTAAGAGTGGGGTCTTCCTTTAGATTATCTTTGGAGGTAGAGAATCCAACTGCCTCTTAATACTGCCATCATGGGAGAAACTTTCTGATAAAAAATAACAGAGATGGTGAAGTTTGCCTTCAACCCTTTCACCCTCTCTCTTGCACACAGTGTCTATCATGACACCAGCTGCCACATTTTTATGCTGTAAGAAGCCCCTCACCACACGAAGCCTCTCAGTCTTTAACTTTCCAGCATGTATAACTGTGAGAGAAACAAACTTATTACTTAGTCTGTGGCATTCAATTATAGCAACAGAAAACAGAATAAAGCATACTGTTAAAAATGCCTTAATTAGAAAAAGCTGAGAAGAAAACCACACTTTATTAAGGTTTCCCGACGGGGTGATTTTTGTAACGAGGCATGCTCCTTGCTGGGATGAGGATGAGTTGGCCCTATTATGCTGCCTGTCAAGTGACCCCACTTCACTTGTAGCTGTCACTTAGGGAGCAGAGTCTCCAGAACAGCCCTAGTCTGAAGTCTGGGCTGTAAGGACTTGTACCAGACAGCGCCGGTACAGCAAGTGTTCCATGGTTTTCATCCTGCATCCCTCTTTGTGAAGCCAACAATAAGCTGGAACTATTTCAGTCGTGCAATTATGGGATGCTCATGGGGGTGCTGCAGCAAGGCCCGTGGGAAAAGGGCGGGAAAGCTCTCAAGTGGGTACTCACATGCACGTCTGGAATGGGCTTGGTGAGTAAGGAGATGACCAAGATGGTGATGACACTGACGACGAAGAGGATGATGGCAAAGTACAGATAGTGGACCCCACAGATGATCGTGGGACAGTTGCTGGGCTCCATGCAGCTCCCGGTTCCATAGGCAAACTCAGTGATCATACGGGAGATTCCAATCAAGAACCCTATAATCAGTCCCCAGAAGGCTCCCTGGAAAAGAAGAAGCCTGGGTCAACAGTGCTAAAACCAGAAAGCAACTGGCATTCTCGTTTCCCTAAGTAACAGAAGACAGAAATGAAGACAGAGGGGAGAAAAGGCTCCACCAGGGGCCAGAACACTGAAATTCAGATTCAGGACAGAAATGTTAAGTAGCACTTTCTACGATGTTGCTATTTTGTTTCCAACCCAATTATCGGGTAAAAGAAATTTCAACTTAATCCGTAACAATACAAGCTACAAGCGTAGATTGGGCAGATCTCCCACTACACTACTCTTGTCCCATCTATACTATCCCATATAACTTGCAGGTTTCTCCAGGCCACCAGCTTCTCTCCAGCCTCTCTGTTGATCCCCCATAATTCCCTCCCCTTCCTCTTGATCCTCCATCCTCCTCTCCTTTTCTGTTGATCCTTTTCTCCTCCCCCAAATCCTCAGCTCCTCCCCCTTCCTCCTGCCCAATCATTGGCTCAAGCCTTTATTTGAAAAGTTAAGGTGTGGATAAGGTTCACAAGACAGCTCCTCATCTGTAGCCCCTCCCAGGAGTAGAATTAGCATCAAAATACAAGCCACTGAGACTGTCTTCATTGTTCCAGCAACATGGTATCCTGAATCATAAAACAAGAATTCAAAATATAATGGGATCAAATGTCTGTTGATTGTTACAGACTATTAACAGTGTGTGTTAATTAAAAAACTTCCTTCTAACTTCAAAACAACTTTGGGGGTGAGGGGTGTGGCTCAGTAGTGGAGAGATTGCCTAGCATGAATGAGGCCACAGACTCAATCCTCAGGACCACAGAAATAATAGTCATAATCATCTGAGCCTGTGTGCCTTCAGCTAACATCCTCACAAGACTCCAGATTTGGGTACAATCTGATACAAAGTAATTAATGACAATTTATCTTCTCTGTAGACATCATAAAACAAATCAAGGAATTTTTTTGTGTTTTGTTTTTTGTTTTGGTTTTTTTTTTTTTTTTTTTTTTTTTTTTTTTGAGACAGGGTTTCTCTATGTAGTCCTAGGCTGTCCTGGAGATCAGGCTGGCCTCGAACTCAGAAATCCACCTGCCTCTGCCTCCCAAGTGCTGGGATTACAGGTGTGCACCACCATGCCCAGCACAAATCAAGGAATTTTTAAGGAATGAAGGAGAAAGAAACCTTTCCATAAGAATGTATAGAGCATTTCCAGGAACCCACAGGTCTTTCTGGCCTCACATCCAACCTATCCAACCTCCCACACCCTTTTCCAGGTCCTAACTCAGTGACTCTCCAACCAGACCCAGCTCAAGTCCCACTTCCAGCACCCCTACCTTGTCTGGCCACACCTGCCTGAACTACAACCTACCCTAAAATTCCATAGCAACCTACCCTGCCTGCTGGCACTCTCAGGTTCCTTCTGTGTCATGTCCTACCTATCTACCCTGCCAGATCCCCCAGATCCTTCTCCAGGGTCTAGCCTAGTAGGTCTCTAAAACTCATTCATGCCTTCTCCCCAGTCTACCTGATCTAGCCCAGGCTCCCAGCCCCAGTGCCCTTGCCTAATCTTGCTACCTCTGCCTTCATCCAAACCAACCTCTATGCTCCCACCAGGACCCAGTCTACCAGGCTGCCCTTGAACTCATAGAGATCCACCTGCCTCTGCCTCCTGAGTGCTGGGATTAAAGGTGTGCACTACTGCCGCCTGGCTTATCTGCCTTTATACATGCAATGTCACTCATTTTATTTTGAGAATGGAATTTTACTGTGTGGAATTTAATGGAATTTACATTAAATTTGAGTGGGGTGTATATGAAAAATGCAAAGGCTTTAAAGGACTAAAAATCGTGTTTTTAGAGATCTGCTTCCACCCTTTCTTTTTGCCTCCTCTCTTCTTTCCTTCCAATCCTCTTTCTTCTACTTGACTTCTTTCCTTCTGGCCAGTCCTCACCTAGAGAACCATGCCCACTGCCAAAGGCCACTTTCTAAAAGCTGAGGGACAAGTTATAATGCTATCAGCAAGATGGTAAAAGAGAGACTTCATGATTTTATCAAGCATTGAACAATCTCTTTGCGGGTCATCTGAACCAACATATTTTATATTCCAAGCATAGTGTCTTAGTTACTTATCTATTACTGAGACAAAACCCCATGGCCAAGGCAACTTGTCAAAGAAAGCATTGCAATTTGGGGCTCACAGTTGCAGAGAGTTATAACCCATAACCACCATGGCAGCAGGCAGGCAAGCACGGCACTGGGGCAGTAGCTGAGACAGAGCTCATCCGATTCATAAACATGGGTCAGAGACAGATAGAGCCAACAGGAAATGGAATGAGCTTTTGTCCAACTCCATTGACGCACTTCCTCCAACAAGGCCACACCTCCTAATCCTTCCCAAACAGTTGCACCAATTGAGGATCAAGCATCAAAAATATGAGTCTGTGGAGGCTATTCTCGTTAAAACCAGCACACACTACATTACTGGCTAACATTAATGATGCCATCTATGCTAATTTCCTAGGGTCTTTGTCAAATTTGCTTTCTCTGTCCAGGAGAGTATGGAGTCTTCTTTCCTGCCCTAGATTAAATAGAATAAGCTATTCAGAACTTGGTGTGTGTTCCCTCTTTTCTGTGGAGACATCTTCCTATGAGCATAGGCCCAATTGCTACATCATCTTTTATTCAGTTCTCTAGCTGTCCTCATTTAAGCTTTGAGCTACCCTGGAGAAGGAACTAAAGTGTATTCACTTTCAGTTGGGAGTGCATAACCCATGCCTGAAATCTAGAAGTTTCTTTTAAACAATTACATGAAAATGGGAAAAGACAAGAATAAGTTTCTCATTATTCTGCAAATACTTTTCCTTTGAAAATTTTCTTGTGTTTTGGAAGATTTATACTTTATTGCATATGCGAGGAGAAGGGTGCACATGAGCGCAGGTACCTGCACGGGCCAGAAGCATCATAGAACTGAGTACGTGTGAGCTCTGGATGTGGGTGCGAAGAACCAAACTCTAGTCCTCTGAAAAAGCAGAGCATGCTCTTAGCTGCTGAGCTGTCTGTCTCTCCAGTCCCACAAAGAACAGTCTTTGCTTTTTAATTTTTTACTGTGTGTGGAGCAGAGGGCAGGGTTCCACACCTGATATGAGAGGAGGGCATGTGCACACCACAGCATGAAGGTCAGAGGACAGTTTTGTGGGGTTGGGTCTCTCCTCCCACCTTTATATGGGATCTGGATGGAACCCAGATCATCAGGCACGGGAGCACTGACACCACTTAGCATCTTACTGATGAACAGCATTGATGAGGTGCTCCCTTCTTGTCCTTTTCCTCCTCCTCCTCCTCCTCCTGATTTTCTCCTCCCTCATTTCAATTACTCTCTTCTCTTCCCTTTATCCTTAGAAACTCTTGACAAGTCTTGGAGCCTTGTTGGAAGACTCGAGCTATGCCTTACTAAATGCAGCTCCTGGCCAATCCCGAGGGCCCTTGCAACCTGTCCTTGCTCTTCTTGGACTCTCTCCCAGGGATCTTCAACTGCGGCATGTCAAACGAACATGAATAGACACATAGTCTTAACAAAACTAAAAGAGATCACTGTGGTATTTGGGCTGGATGGTTCTCTGGAAGTGTCGACTTGTGTATTTTAAGATGTCTGGATTATGCCTGCCTGCTACCACCAGATCTGTGTACGCATTCTAAACATTACCCTGCTTGAAGCAGGAAAAGCAAAATCTCTTATAATTGAGAACTGTGGAACTCTGTGCCAGTTCTCACCATTAGTATTTGGAAGTGCTGAGTGGGTGTCCTTGTGGTCTACTGCAAGAACAAGTAAGGTGGAACAGTGTGCTTTCCAACACACTATCTGAATTTTTGTTTTAGTATTCTCCAATGAGCCAGCTTTCTCACAATCTCCACTAAACTTATCCCAGTATATTTACTTAGAATTTACTAATTTGTAAAACATCAACTTGAGTTGTAGTTCTGATCTCTCTGGGTCTATGACTCTATCTATGCATCAGCTGTGTGTCAGCAGAAACTCTGGACTATCTTCATCACAGATGAGGAAGAGATGCACATGTACTGATTGGGTGCCTCAAAACTCTAACAAAGTATTTCCTTGGTAGAGTATTCATCTGCTCCTGGAAGAAAATCAAAACCATGCCACCGTGTGCTTCATGTCAGACAACTAGCATGGCACGTGGGCAGCAGCCGCTCGTGCCCAGCCCTTCCCTGTAGGTGGTGCTTGACAGCACATCCACTGTCACTAGTGGATCCACCTAGGAATCACTTCTACTATACTTTAAACTTGATCTCACCTTCCTGTGAACTCAGAGTCACTCGCCTGGGCTGCAAAGGTACTATTTCTAACCTGCTCTTGCCCTGTTTTCCAGCTGTGCCTTCTATTCTTCACACACATAAACGCCCTCTCATGACAGGTAAAACCCCTTACAAGTCTCATAATCTCCTTCCATTTCCACACTGGCTGCTCCCTCTGTCTTTCTCCTCTAACTTTAACCCCTTTCCTCCTCCGAGGAACCTTCTCTGCAGGTTCCAGTGTCTGCTGTTGTGGCCCATTTTACATCTCTGCCTACCTACTCTTTGTCCTGCATTTTATGGTCTATTTATCATCTGTCTTACACAGTTTCACTGATGAACTGCCTAAGCACTAGGACTTTGTCCTTTCTGGGGCCCTGAGGAATTCCGACTAGAATGTTCACACTGTAGATACCTTGTACTAGAACACCCTCTGGAGTTGCTTACCCAGGGACTACAAACAAGACTTCCTGGTGGGAGCCACAGAGTTAAGTCACAGTCACAGAGATTGGATGGGTAGAAAGAGTGGAGCCACGGTAGTGAGAAGGCAGGTGTGCGTAGGGAACGCGGAAAGCCTTATTGTGCACCAAAAAAGTCATGCAGCAGAGAAAGCTCACTCAGTGAGAGTGGGAAAACCTCCAGTCAGCCCTCCTGCCTTATCACCAGAGATCTGAGAGTACAGACCTACCTCCCTTATGCATATAATGACCACAGGAACCTCCACTTGTAGCTCACATATACTCATTCATCAGAGAATTTATAATGAGGACAAACCTTATATGTACTGTAACGTATGGCCAACTTCACTGTGTACCAGTGAACCCATGCTGGGCAGAAACCATAGGAATGTGCAGAGTGCCGGGTGTTGAAGAAAATAAAACCAAGTGTTTAGGAAAGAAATGATTGGATGGGAAACATACACTATTAGTTGGGACCTTATAGCAAGAACAGGAAGTCAGAGAAAGACAGAGGATTTGATACTAACTCCCAGCTCTCAGGGAGCCTCCACGAGTCCCCGAGGCATATCCATCCAAACCCATAACTGCATATCCGTTTCTACTGGAAATCTCTGCGACGCAGAATCCTTCTCCCAGAGAATATGCAAATCCCCACAAACAACTTCTGCAGCAGCCTGGCCTTGCTGGAGCCGCTGGGCGGTACCTACTTGTTCATTGACTCTCTTGCAGAAGATGGCAAGCAGGAAGACAGCTGCAATGGGCGGCCCCAGGTAGCTGGTAATAGACTGGATGTAGTCGAAGAGCTGTCCACTCTGAGCAGACTGCACGATGGGAACCCAGGCAATGCTGATGCCGATGAGCACGAGGATGAACAACCTGCAGTCAGAGTGCCACAAGACAATGTCAGCACTCTACACAGATACATGTATGCATATCAATATATAGATGCATGTATGTATGTATGTATGCAGATGTCAAAGCACGTGTGTTTGTGTGTGTGTGTGTGTGTATGACTACATGCATATCTCATATCAACACAGTGGAGCATAATAAGCAGATTCATTCCTGAGGCTCCTTTCTTCCTTACTCTGCTTACCTGAAAGTTGTCTGTGTCTATGACTAGGAAACACATGTGACTTTCAACAGTCGGCAAGGCCCAGTGACCTAACATGAAAATCCCACTTTGAGAGGAATTGAAGTCTAGGTACAAGATTATAAGAGAAAAAGTTCTCACAAATTGGAGATAAGTTTTTTAAACACCATCTCCTTTTCCTTCTTTCATATGAAGTGTTAACAAAGTTAAAAACATTAGCCAAGGAGAGATTCTGCAGAAACAGGGTTAGTTAGGAAGTAACCAGGTATTTCTGGCTCTCTTCTTCCTGAATTTTACTTCATGTTGTAAAATTGTGGGAGATTCTCTTACAAGATCCCATTACGTATGCACTTGATGTAATCCTAAAGAAGACTAGAGTTCCCGGACCCCATGTATATTTAAAGCAAATGAGTACTGTTTTCACATAGGTCTCCCTCTGGGATGACCCTCCCATACCTCGGGCTATTTCCCCAACCCTGCCTGCCACGTCTGACTCTCAGATTTCCCTCTGCCAAGCCTTCCCCTACTGCACTACATTACGATTGCCTCTTCCTTATCTGAGTCCTTGATTGCTCTTACAAGCCACACAACCATTTCAGGCACTGTGAGGTTGTTCCGGGCTGAGTAGTTATGGATGTGTGCTAGAACTGCTAAGGTTGCATACTGCTTTCCTGTTCAACAGAAGCCTTGTGAGAAAAAAGTCAATCAAGGTTCCAGTGCTGATCGGTAGGGTGTGCGTCAGACACCCTTTTTTGGAGGGGATCCTTATCTTCTCAAAAATAAAAAAAACATAGAGTAGGGATGCAGCTCAGTGGTAGAACATCTGTCTAGTACGTTTAAAGCGCCAAGCTCTATCCCAGCACCATTTGTTAAAATATATGTGCACATAGCTGGTGCCTTGTAATTTACGGAAGATGTTCACAAATGAAATTTCAGTCCATTCTTCACTTCATTTTTGAAACAAAAATGTTGCTTCAAAGAGTCTAGACATCAGGGATACCTGGACCACAAAAAATATAAAATAAAATAAAATAAAATAAAATAAAATAAAATAAAATAAAATAGAATGATAAAATAAAATAGCAGTTAGAGAGGTGAGGACGTGAGGAGCATCCTGGAGCACCGGAGAGGCCTGGGTGGGGACCTAATGAGCTGCACCTGGTGGGCCTGGCTCTGCTCACTCCAGCCCAGGTTAAGGCACAGACAACTGCATTCTGTTAATGCTCACTGGTAGGCTGAGATAAAAAAAAAATTCTTATGTCTCTTTTAACTCCAGCGGGACATTGTTCAATTGTTTTTCTACGTGAATTGAATTGGAAGGACCAGGGATCTAGCTCTGTGGTCTAGCACTTGCCTAGAATGTACAATGCTCTGAGTTCAATCTCCCAGTACCACAGAAAATAAAAAGCCAGTGACAGGTAAATTATAACTGGCCACAGAGATAACTCCAGTCATGCTAATTAGTATCCGCTAATCTTGCCTAACATGAGAGCTAGAGCGGATAGAACTTTCATGGTCGTTTAAGCTTCCATGCTACAGGTTGGGGTGGGGTGGGGGCTGCATTTACCTTCCTGCAATCATGAGCTCCTTCTCAGATGCTTTCTTCCGGATCTTGGTGTAGATGTCCATGGTGAAGAGAGTGCTGGCGCTGTTGAAGATGGAGGTCAAGGAGCTCATGAGGGAAGCCATCATGACGGACAACATCAGGCCTCGCAGTCCTGGAGGAAGAGAACAGGCTTTGAGTGGCCATCATCCTAACTGCCTGCTGCACGTGCACCAGAACCTAATGTTTGTTTGCTTTTAGAAACCATGCTGCATCCTCGAATTTATTGCTCAAGAAGGAAGAGATGTTTTAAGAAGTGAGCTGTAGTTTTAAATGCTAAGACCTCTGCAGACAACAATTGAGAGATACGACATATGTTAGATACCTTTCAATTAAAGGGTGATGATGGTGGTGGTGCTGAGTGTGGGGTGGTGACAGTAGCAGGTGTTTCCAACCAACAGGGCTCTCATAAGGAGGCTCACCAAAAAGATTCATGACCTAGCAGAAGGATGACTAGACTGATATAAACTAGACTGATGAGAGCCTGAGGAGGCATCTGTGAGTGCGAGCCCGGAGAAAATCCCATCCGGCAAGGGTGCGGCATGCAGCACGTGATGGCTGTTCTTGGTTGTTGGCTACATCGGGAATTAACTAATACCCAAGGGGCTGGGTACATCCGTGAGGGAACTTTCTGGATTATAAATCATTCAAAGTGGGAAGACCCACCTTTGGTCTGGATCTTTTGAGGTGGGAAGATCCACCTTTATTCTGGGCCACACCTCCTGGTGGCAGCCTATATAAGCGACATGGAAGAAGGAAGTCCTTGCTCTTTTCAGGTTTACCCTCGCTCTAGCTGGAAGTTCACTCCTTCACTGGCCTTAGAGCCTACTTCGTAGGATTCCAACATCTACTAAAGACCAGCTGAGACATCCAGCCTCATGGACTGAACAACCAATAGATTCTGGGCTTTCTGTTGGAAGACAGTAATGGTTGGACCGGCTGGAGTACAGCCTTGTTAGCCACCCTAATAAATCACCTGGTGAAGCAGGTCTGTGACACAGACTGTGTGGCCTGCAGCAAGACCCACATCAGCTTTGTCTTTGGGCAACGTAGGGACAAAGTTTTCTAAAGATTCAGATTTTTTCTACTCTTATTAAACCTCCATTCACTTATATACTCAATGAATGTTTGTTAAATCTAATTGTATAGCAGCCTAGGCCCTCAAAATTATGGTATATCATCATACTAAGTAAGGTAAGAAAGGCAAAAGTAAACCCAGAAGGTAAGCACAAGATAATTAGGAGACAAAATGGACAGACGTGGTGTGGGTTAGTGGGGGATACTCGGTGGCTGAGAAGAAGCTGAGTCTACGAGTGGGAGTGGGAGAGGCATCCTAAGAACACAGGGAAAGAGAATAGGAGAAGATAATAGTGTGAACCCAAAGCGAAAGATTCAAGAAAGACAACTGATTAACGACATTCAATGCTATTGAGGGACATAAGGGGAGGGATGGGAAATGTCGTGTGGTCTAGCCCAAGAAAGGCACTGGGGATTCAGTGTTCACAGCTGCCAGGGGACAGCCAAAGAGGCCAGAAACAGCACTGCACACAGAGCACTTTGTAGTTTTGCACACTTTTTTTGTTGCTGTTAGCCAATCTGCCATAGCATTGTGCTCTAGGGTCTCAGGAGAGCAGAGGTGTGGAGGACCACCTTGGAGAAGTGATACATCCATCCCTGCAGATACCAGTGTGACTTCTGCTCACTGGAACCTTCACTGATAAGCAGTCAAGTTCAGGGGAGGAGTTAAATATTACTCCCACTGTTACATGATTTGAATACAAATGCTTTCTTCGCCCAAGGTTGTGCATAAAGTTTGTGGTGAAAAGGTTAAAAAAGAAAGCTAGCCATGGCGGAGTATACCAGTAACCCAAGCACAGGGGAAGCTCAGAGAAGATTAATATCAATTCAAGTCAAAGCCAGCCTAAGCTATACAAAGCTATGCCTCAACAGAAAACATAGATAGATAGATAGATAGATAGATAG